>NC_090817.1:124744254-124822774 GCF_000390325.3 Nicotiana tomentosiformis | reverse complement strand
AAAAACCCTATGTTGGAAAGAAGACTAGAGAGTGGAGAATATATGAATCAAATAACATCAACTAGGGAATGGAGACCCTATGTTGGAAAAACAGACAAGGGGGTGGAGACCCTATGTGTAAAAACCTCAACTAGGAAGTGAAGACCCTATATTGGAAAAGGAGAGTAGGGAGTAGAGACCCTATGTCTAAAATAAGATCAACTAGGGAGTGGAGACCCTATGTTGGAAAAGGCGACTAAGGAGTTGAGACCCTTTGTCTAAAATAAAATCAACTAGGGAGTGGAAACCCTATGTTGCAAAGGAGACTATAGATTGGAGATCCTACGTGTAAAAATAAAATTAACTAATGAGTGAAGATCCTATGTTGGAAAAGATACTAGGGAGTGGAGACCCTATGTTTAAAATAACATCAATTAGGGAGTGGAGACCCTATGTTGGAAAGGAGACTAGGGAATAGAGACCCTATGTCTTAAATAACATCAACTAGGGAATGGAGACCATATGTTGAAAAGGAGACTAGGGAGTAGAGACCCTATGTCTAAAATAACATCCTCTAGGGAGTTGTGACACTATGTTGGAAATGAGACTAGGGAATGGAAACCCTATGTCTAAAATAAAATCAATTTGTGAGTGGAGACCCTATGTTGGAAAAGAGACTAGGGAGTGGAGACCCCATGTCTCAAATAAAAACAACTAGGGAGTGGAGACCCCTTGTTGGAAAAGAGACTAGGGAGTGAAGACCATATGAATCAAATAACATCAACTAGGGAATGGCGACCCTATATTGGAAAAATAGACTAGGGCGTAGAGACCCTATGTCTAAAAACATCAACGAGAGAGTGGAGACCATATGTTGGAAAAGCATACTAGGAAGTGGAAACCCTATGTCTAAAAATATCAACTCGGGAGTGAAGACCCTATATTGGAAAAGGCGACTAGGGAGTGGAAACCCTATGTCAAAAATAACATCAACTAGGGAGTGGAGACCCTATGTTGGAAAAGGCGACTAAGTAGTGGAGACCCTTTGTCAAAAATAAAATCAACTAGGGAGTGGAAACCCTATGTTGGAAAGTAGACAAGGGAGTGGAGACCATATGTTGGAAAAGCTTACTAGGAAGTGGAGACCCTATGTCTAAAAACATCAACTAGGGAGTGAATGGAGACCATATGTTTGAAAGGAGACTAGGGAGTGGAGACCCTCTGTCAAAAATAACATCAACTATGGAGTTGTGACCCTATGTTGGGAAGGAGACTAGGGAGTGGAGGCCCTATGTCTAAATAACATCAACTAGGGAGTTGTGACCCTATGTTGTATAGGAAACTAGGGAGTGGAAACCCTATGTCTAAAATAAAATGGACTATGGAGTGGAGACCCTATGTTGGAAAAGAGACTAGGGAGTGGAGACCCTAAGTCTAAAATAAAATCAACTAGGGAGTGGAGACCATATGAATCAAATAACATCAACTAGGGAATGGAGACCCTATGTTAGAAAAACAGACTAGGGAGTGGAGACCATATGTTGGAAAAGTAGACTAGGAAGTGGTGACCCTTTGTGTAAAAACATCAACTAGGGAGTAAAGACCCTATGTTGGAAAAGGCGACTAGGGAGTGGAGACCCTATGTCTAAAATAACATCAATTGGGGAGTGGAGACCCTATGTTGGAAAAGGCGACTAAGGAGTGGAGACCCTTTATCTAAAATAAAATCAACTAGGGAGTGGAAACCCTATGTTGAAAAGGAGACTAGAGAGTGGAGACTGTAAGTGTAAATATAAAATCAACTAGGGAGTGAAGACCCTATGTTGGAAAAGAGACTAGGGAGTGGAGACCCTATGTCTAAAATAATATCAATTAGAGAATGGAGACCCTTTGTCTAAAATAAAATCAACTAGGGAGTGGAAACCCTATGTTGGAAAGGAGACTAGAGAGTGGAGACCCTATGTGTAAAAATTAAATCAACTAAGGAGTGGAGAACCTATGTCTAAAAACATCAACAAGGGAGTGTAGACCCTATGTTGGAAAACAGATTAGGGAGTAGAGACCCTATGTCTAAAGTAACATCAACTAGAGAGTTGTGACCGTATGTTGGAATGGAGACTAGGGAGTGGAAACCCTATGCCTAAAATAACATCAACTAGGGAGTGGAGACCCTATGTTGAAAGGGAGACTAGGGAGTGGAGACCCTATGTCTAATTTAACATCAATTATGGAATGGGGACCATATATTTGAAAGTAGTCTAGGGAGTGGAGACCCAATGTCTGAAATAACATTAACTAGGGAGTTGTGACCCTATGTTGGAAAGGAGACTAGGGAATGGAAACCCTATGTCTAAAATAAAATCAACTAGGGAGTGGAGACCGTATGTTGGAAAAGAGACTAGGGAGTGGAGACCCTATGTCTAAAATAAAATCAACTAGAGAGTGGAGACCCTTTGTTAGAAAGGAGACTAGGGAGTGGAGACCATATGTCTAAAATAACATCAACTAGGAATGGAGATCCTATGTTGGAAAAACATACTAGGAAGTGGATACCCTATGTCTAAAAACATGACCTAGGGAGTGAAGACCCTATAATGGAAAAGGAGACTAGGGAGTTATTTTGGACATAGGGTCTCCACTCCCTAATTGATGTTATTTTAGACATAGGGTCTCCACTCCCTAGTCTGCTTTTCCAACATAGGGTCTCCACTCCCTAGTCGATTTTCCAACATAGGGTCTCCACTCCCTAGTCGATTTTATTTTAGACCAAGGGTCTCCATTCTCTAATTGATGTTATTATAGACATAGGGTCTCCACTCCCTAGTCTCTTTTCCAACATAGGGTCTTCACTCCCTAGTTGATTTTATATTTTCACTTACGGTCTCCACACTCTAGTCTGCTTTCCAACATATGGTCTCCACTCTCGAGTTGATGTTTTTAGACATATGTTCTCCACTCCATAGTCTGTTTTTCCAACATAGGTTCTCCATTCCCCAGTTGATGTTATTTGATTCATATGGTCTCCATTCCTAGTTGATGTTATTTTAAACATATGGTCTCCACTCCCTAGTCTCCTTTCTAACAAAGGGTCTCCACTCTCTAGTTGATTTTATTTTAGACATAGGGTCTCCACTCCTTAGTCTCTTTTCCAACATACGGTCTCCACTCCCTAGTTGATTTTATTTTAGAAATAGGGTTTCCATTCCCTAGTCTCCTTTCCAACATAGGGTCACAACTCCCTAGTTAATGTTATTTAAGACATTGGGTCTCCACTCCCTAGACTACTTTCCAACATATGGTCCCCATTCCATAATTGATGTTAATTTAGACATAGGGTCTCCACTCCCTAGTCTCCCTTTCAACATAGGGTCTCCACTCCCTAGTTGATGTTATTTTAGACATAGGGTTTCCACTCCCTAGTCTCCATTCCAACATACGGTCACAACTCTCTAGTTGATGTTACTTTAGACATAGGGTCTCTACTCCCTAATCTGTTTTCCAACATAGGGCCTACACTCCCTAGTTGATGTTTTTAGACATAGGTTCTCCACTCCTTAGTTGATTTAATTTTTACACATAGGGTCTCCACTCTCTAGTCTCCTTTCCAACATAGGGTTTCCACTCCCTAGTTGATTTTTTTTTAGACAAAGGGTCTCCATTCTCTAATTGATATTATTTTAGACATAAGGTCTCCACTCCCTTGTCTATTTTCCAACATAGGGTCTTCACTCCCTATTTGATTTTATATTTACACTTACAGTCTCCACTCCCTAGACTACTTTCCAACATATGGTCCCCATTCCATAATTGATGTTAATTTAGACATAGGGTCTCCACTCCCTAGTCTCCCTTTCAACATAGGGTCTCCACTCCCTAGTTGATGTTATTTTAGACATAGGGTTTCCACTCCCTAGTCTCCATTCCAACATACGGTCACAACTCTCTAGTTGATGTTACTTTAGACATAGGGTCTCTACTCCCTAATCTGTTTTCCAACATAGGGCCTACACTCCCTAGTTGATGTTTTTAGACATAGGTTCTCCACTCCTTAGTTGATTTAATTTTTACACATAGGGTCTCCACTCTCTAGTCTCCTTTCCAACATAGGGTTTCCACTCCCTAGTTGATTTTTTTTTAGACAAAGGGTCTCCATTCTCTAATTGATATTATTTTAGACATAGGGTCTCCACTCCCTTGTCTATTTTCCAACATAGGGTCTTCACTCCCTAGTTGATTTTATATTTACACTTACAGTCTCCACTCTCTAGTCTCCTTTCCAACATAGGGTTTCCACTCCCTAGTTGATTTTATTTTAGACAAAGGGTCTCCACTCCTTAGTCGCCTTTTCCAACATAGGGTCTCCACTCCCTAGTTGATGTTATTTTAGACATAGGGTTTCCACTCCCTAGTCTCCATTCCAACATACGGTCACAACTCTCTAGTTGATGTTACTTTAGACATAGGGTCTCTACTCCCTAATCTGTTTTCCAACATAGGGCCTACACTCCCTAGTTGATGTTTTTAGACATAGGTTCTCCACTCCTTAGTTGATTTAATTTTTACACATAGGGTCTCCACTCTCTAGTCTCCTTTCCAACATAGGGTTTCCACTCCCTAGTTGATTTTTTTTTAGACAAAGGGTCTCCATTCTCTAATTGATATTATTTTAGACATAGGGTCTCCACTCCCTTGTCTATTTTCCAACATAGGGTCTTCACTCCCTAGTTGATTTTATATTTACACTTACAGTCTCCACTCTCTAGTCTCCTTTCCAACATAGGGTTTCCACTCCCTAGTTGATTTTATTTTAGACAAAGGGTCTCCACTCCTTAGTCGCCTTTTCCAACATAGGGTCTCCACTCCCTAGTTGATGTTATTTTAGACATAGGGTTTCCACTCCCTAGTCTCCATTCCAACATACGGTCACAACTCTCTAGTTGATGTTACTTTAGACATAGGGTCTCTACTCCCTAATCTGTTTTCCAACATAGGGCCTACACTCCCTAGTTGATGTTTTTAGACATAGGTTCTCCACTCCTTAGTTGATTTAATTTTTACACATAGGGTCTCCTCTCTCTAGTCTCCTTTCCAACATAGGGTTTCTACTCCCTAGTTGATTTTTTTTTAGACAAAGGGTCTCCATTCTCTAATTGATATTATTTTAGACATAGGGTCTCCACTCCCTTGTCTATTTTCCAACATAGGGTCTTCACTCCCTAGTTGATTTTATATTTACACTTACAGTCTCCACTCTCTAGTCTCCTTTCCAACATAGGGTTTCCACTCCCTAGTTGATTTTATTTTAGACAAAGGGTCTCCACTCCTTAGTCGCCTTTTCCAACATAGGGAGTGAAGACCCTATGTTGGAAAAGAGACTAGGGAGTGGAGACCCTATGTCTAAAATAACATCAAGTAGGGATTGGAAACCCTATGTCCAAAATAACTTCCACTAGGGAATGAAGACCATATGTTGAGAAGGTGGCTAGGGAGTGGAGACCCTCTGTCAAAAATAACATCAACTAGGGAGTTGTGACCCTATGTTGGAAAGGAGACTAGGGAGTGGAGACCCTATGTCTAAAATAAAATCAACTATGGAGTGGTTACCCTATGTTAGTAAAGATACTAGGGAGTGGAGATCATATATCTAAAATAAAATCAACTAGGGAGTGGAGACCCCATGTTCGAAAAGATACTAAGGAGTGGAGACCATATGAATCAAATAACATCAACTAGGGAATGGAGACCTTATGTTGGAAAAACATACTAGGAAGTGGAGATCATATGTCTAAAAACATCAACTAGGGAGTGGAGACCATATGTTTGAAAAGCAGACTAGGAAGGGGAGACCCTATGTGTAAAAACATCAACGAGGGAGTGAAGACCCTATATTGGAAAAGTCGACTAGGGAGAGGGGACCCTATGTCTAAAATAACATCCATTAGGGAGGGGAGACCCGATGTTGGAAAAAGAAGACTAAGGAGAGGAGACCTTTTGTCTAAAATAAAATCAACTAAGGAATGGAATCCCTATGTTAGAAAGGATACAAGAGAGTGGAGACCGTAAGTGTAAATATAAAATCAACTAGGGAGTGAAGACCCTATGTTGGAAAAAAGACTAGGGAGTGGAGACCCTATGTCTAAAATAACATCAATTAGGGATGGGAAACCCTATGTCCAAAATAACATCAATTAGGGAATGAAGACCATATGTTGGAAAGGTGACTAGGGAGTGGAAACCCTCTGTCAAAAATAACATCTACTAGGGAGTTGTGACCCTATGTTGGAAAGGAGATTAGGAAATGGAGACCCTATGTCTAAAATAAAATCAACTATGGAGTGGTGACCCTATGTTAGAAAAGAGACTAAGGAGTGGAGACCCTATGACCAAAATAACATCAACTAGGGAATGGAGACCATAAGTTGGAAAGGAGACTAGAGAGTGGAGACCCTCTGTCAAAAATAACATCAACTAGGGAGTTGTGACCCTATGTTGGAAAAGAGACTAGGGAGTGGACACCCTATGTCTAAAATAAAATCAACTAGGGTGTGGAGTCCCTTTGTTAGAAAAGAGACTACGGAGTGGAGACCATATGTCTAAAATATTATCAACTAAGGAATGGAGACCCAATGTTGGAAAACAGACTAGAAAGTGGAGATCATATGTCTAAAAACATCAACTAGGGAGTGGAGACCATATGTTTGAAAAGCAGACTAGGAAGGGGAGACCCTATGTGTAAAAACATCAACGAGGGAGTGAAGACCCTATATTGGAAAAGCCGACTAGGGAGTGGGGACCCTATGTCTAAAATAACATCCATTAGGGAGGGGAGACCCGATGTTGGAAAAAGAAGACTAAGGAGAGGAGACCTTTTGTCTAAAATAAAATCAACTAAGGAATGGAATCCCTATGTTGGAAAGGATACAAGAGAGTGGAGACCGTAAGTGTAAATATAAAATCAACTAGGGAGTGAAGACCCTATGTTGGAAAAAAGACTAGGGAGTGGAGACCCTATGTCTAAAATAACATCAATTAGGGATGGGAAACCCTATGTCCAAAATAACATCAATTAGGGAATGAAGACCATATGTTGGAAAGGTGACTAGGGAGTGGAAACCCTCTGTCAAAAATAACATCTACTAGGGAGTTGTGACCCTATGTTGGAAAGGAGATTAGGAAATGGAGACCCTATGTCTAAAATAAAATCAACTATGGAGTGGTGACCCTATGTTAGAAAAGAGACTAAGGAGTGGAGACCCTATGACCAAAATAACATCAACTAGGGAATGGAGACCATATGTTGGAAAGGAGACTAGAGAGTGGAGACCCTCTGTCAAAAATAACATCAACTAGGGAGTTGTGACCCTATGTTGGAAAAGAGACTAGGGAGTGGAGACCCTATGTCTAAAATAAAATCAACTAGGGTGTGGAGTCCCTTTGTTAGAAAAGAGACTACGGAGTGGAGACCATATGTCTAAAATATTATCAACTAAGGAATGGAGACCCAATGTTGGAAAACAGACTAGGAAGTGGAGACCTTATGTCTAGAAACATCAACTAGGGAGTGAAGACCCTATATTGGAAAAGGCGACTAGGGAGTGGAAACCCTATGTCTAAAATAACATCAACTATGGAGGGGAGACCCTATGTTGGAAAAGGCGACTAAGGAGTGGAGACCCTTTGTCTAAAATAAAATCAACTAGGGAGTGGAAACCCTATGTTGGAAAGGAGTCTAGAGAGTGGAGACCCTATGTGTAAAAATAAAATCAACTAGGGAGTGGAGACCCTATGTTGGAAAAGCAGACTAGGGAGTGGAGACCCTATGTCTAAAATAACATCAATTAGAGAGTGGAGACTATATGTCTAAAATAATATCAACTAAGGAATGGAGACCCAATGTTGGAAAACAGACTAGGAAGTGGAGACCTTATGACTAGAAACATCAACTAGGGAGTGAAGGCCATATATTGGAAAAGGCGACTAGGGAGTGGAAACCCTATGTCTAAAATAACATCAACTATGGAGGGGAGACCCTATGTTGGAAAAGGCGACTAAGGAGTGGAGACCCTTTGTCTAAAATAAAATCAACTAGGGAGTGGAAACCCTATGTTGGAAAGGAGTCTAGAGAGTGGAGACCCTATGTGTAAGAATAAAATCAACTAGGGAGTGAAGACCCTATGTTGGAAAAGAGACTAGGGAGTGGAGACCCTATGTCTATAATAACATCAAGTAGGGATTGGAAACCCTATGTCCAAAATAACATCTACTAGGGCATGAAGACCATATGTTGAGAAGGTGGCTAGGGAGTGGAGACCCTCTGTCAAAAATAACATCAACTAGGGAGTTGTGACCCTATGTTGGAAAGGAGACTAGGGAGTGGAGACCCTATGTCTAAAATAAAATCAACTATGGAGTGGTTACCCTATGTTAGAAAAGATACTAGGGAGTGGAGATCATATGTCTAAAATAAAATCAACTAGGGAGTGGAGACCCCATGTTCGAAAAGATACTAAGGAGTGGAGACCATATGAATCAAATAACATTAACTAGGGAATGGAGACCTTATGTTGGAAAAACATACTAGGAAGTGGAGATCATATGTCTAAAAACATCAACTAGGGAGTGGAGACCATATGTTTGAAAAGCAGACTAGGAAGGGGAGACCCTATGTGTAAAAACATCAACGAGGGAGTGAAGACCCTATATTGGAAAAGCCGACTAGGGAGTGGTGACCCTATGTCTAAAATAACATCCATTAGGGAGGGGAGACCCGATGTTGGAAAAAGAAGACTAAGGAGAGGAGACCTTTTGTCTAAAATAAAATCAACTAAGGAGTGGAATCCCTATGTTAGAAAGGATACAAGAGAGTGGAGACCGTAAGTGTAAATATAAAATCAACTAGGGAGTGAAGACCCTATGTTGGAAAAAAGACTAGGGAGTAGAGACCCTATGTCTAAAATAACATCAATTAGGGATGGGAAACCCTATGTCCAAAATAACATCAATTAGGGAATGAAGACCATATGTTGGAAAGGTGACTAGGGAGTGGAAACCCTCTGTCAAAAATAACATCTACTAGGGAGTTGTGACCCTATGCTGGAAAGGAGATTAGGAAATGGAGACCCTATGTCTAAAATAAAATCAACTATGGAGTGGTGACCCTATGTTAGAAAAGAGACTAAGGAGTGGAGACCCTATGACCAAAATAACATCAACTAGGGAATGGACACCATATGTTGGAAAGGAGACTAGAGAGTGGAGACCCTCTGTCAAAAATAACATCAACTAGGGAGTTGTGACCCTATGTTGGAAAAGAGACTAGGGAGTGGAGACCCTATGTCTAAAATAAAATCAACTAGGGTGTGGAGTCCCTTTGTTAGAAAAGAGACTATGGAGTGGAGACCATATGTCTAAAATATTATCAACTAAGGAATGGAGACCAAATGTTGGAAAACATACTAGGAAGTGGAGATCATATGTCTAAAAACATCAACTAGGGAGTGGAGACCATATGTTTGAAAAGCAGACTAGGAAGGGGAGACCCTATGTGTAAAAACATCAACGAGGGAGTGAAGACCCTATATTGGAAAAGCCGACTAGGGAGTGGGGACCCTATGTCTAAAATAACATCCATTAGGGAGGGGAGACCCGATGTTGGAAAAAGAAGACTAAGGAGAGGAGACCTTTTGTCTAAAATAAAATCAACTAAGGAGTGGAATCCTTATGTTGGAAAGGATACAAGAGAGTGGAGACCGTAAGTGTAAATATAAAATCAACTAGGGAGTGAAGACCCTATGTTGGAAAAAAGACTAGGGAGTGGAGACCCTATGTCTAAAATAACATCAATTAGGGATGGGAAACCCTATGTCCAAAATAACATCAATTAGGGAATGAAGACCATATGTTGGAAAGGTGACTAGGGAGTGGAAACCCTCTGTCAAAAATAACATCTACTAGGGAGTTGTGACCCTATGTTGGAAAGGAGATTAGGAAATGGAGACCCTATGTCTAAAATAAAATCAACTATGGAGTGGTGACCCTATGTTAGAAAAGAGACTAAGGAGTGGAGACCCTATGACCAAAATAACATCAACTAAGGAATGGAGACCATATGTTGGAAAGGAGACTAGAGAGTGGAGACCCACAGTCAAAAATAACATCAACTAGGGAGTTGTGACCCTATGTTGGAAAAGAGACTAGGGAGTGGAGACCCTACGTCTAAAATAAAATCAACTAGGGTGTGGAGTCCCTTTGTTAGAAAAGAGACTACGGAGTGGAGACCATATGTCTAAAATATTATCAACTAAGGAATGGAGACCCAATGTTGGAAAACAGACTAGGAAGTGGAGACCTTATGTCTACAAACATCAACTAGGGAGTGAAGACCCTATATTGGAAAAGGCGACTAGGGAGTGGAAACCCTATGTCTAAAATAACATCAACTATGGAGGGGAGACCCTATGTTGGAAAAGGCGACTAAGGAGTGGAGACCCTTTGTCTAAAATAAAATCAACTAGGGAGTGGAAACCCTATGTTGGAAAGGAGTCTAGAGAGTGGAGACCCTATGTGTAAAAATAAAATCAACTAGGGAGTGGAGACCCTATGTTGGAAAAGCAGACTAGGGAGTGGAGACCCTATGTCTAAAATAACATCAATTAGAGAGTGGAGACTATATGTCTAAAATAATATCAACTAAGGAATGGAGACCCAATGTTGGAAAACAGACTAGGAAGTGGAGACCTTATGACTAGAAACATCAACTAGGGAGTGAAGGCCATATATTGGAAAAGGCGACTAGGGAGTGGAAACCCTATGTCTAAAATAACATCAACTATAGAGGGGAGACCCTATGTTGGAAAAGGCGACTAAGGAGTGGAGACCCTTTGTCTAAAATAAAATCAACTAGGGAGTGGAAACCCTATGTTGGAAAGGAGTCTAGAGAGTGGAGACCCTATGTGTAAGAATAAAATCAACTAGGGAGTGAAGACCCTATGTTGGAAAAGAGACTAGGGAGTGGAGACCCTATGTCTAAAATAACATCAAGTAGGGATTGGAAACCCTATGTCCAAAATAACTTCTACTAGGGAATGAAGACCATATGTTGAGAAGGTGGCTAGGGAGTGGAGACCCTCTGTCAAAAATAACATCAACTAGGGAGTTGTGACCCTATGTTGGAAATGAGACTAGGGAGTGGATACCCTATGTCTAAAATAAAATCAACTATGGAGTGGTTACCCTATGTTAGAAAAGATACTAGGGAGTGGAGATCATATGTCTAAAATAAAATAAACTAGGGAGTGGAGACCCCATGTTCGAAAAGATACTAAGGAGTGGAGACCATATGAATCAAATAACATCAACTAGGGAATGAAGACCTTATGTTGGAAAAACATACTAGGAAGTGGAGATCATATGTCTAAAAACATCAACTAGGGAGTGGAGACCATATGTTTGAAAAGCAGACTAGGAAGGGGAGACCCTATGTGTAAAAACATCAACGAGGGAGTGAAGACCCTATATTGGAAAAGCCGACTAGGGAGTGGGGACCCTATGTCTAAAATAACATCCATTAGGGAGGGGAGACCCGATGTTGGAAAAAGAAGACTAAGGAGAGGAGACCTTTTGTCTAAAATAAAATCAACTAAGGAGTGGAATCCCTATGTTAGAAAGGATACAAGAGAGTGGAGACCTTAAGTGTAAATATAAAATCAACTAGGGAGTGAAGACCCTATGTTGGAAAAAAGACTAGGGAGTGGAGACCCTATGTCTAAAATAACATCAATTAGGGATGGGAAACCCTATGTCCAAAATAACATCAATTAGGGAATGAAGACCATATGTTGGAAAGGTGATTAGGGAGTGGAAACCCTCTGTCAAAAATAACACCTACTAGGGAGTTGTGACCCTATGTTGGAAAGGAGATTAGGAAATGGAGACCCTATGTCTAAAATAAAATCAACTATGGAGTGGTGACCCTATGTTAGAAAAGAGACTAAGGAGTGGAGACCCTATGACCAAAATAACATCAACTAGGGAATGGAGACCATATGTTGGAAAGGAGACTAGAGAGTGGAGACCCTCTGTCAAAAATAACATCAACTAGGGAGTTGTGACCCTATGTTGGAAAAGAGACTAGGGAGTGGAGACCCTATGTCTAAAATAAAATCAACTAGGGTGTGGAGTCCCTTTGTTAGAAAAGAGACTACGGAGTGGAGACCATATGTCTAAAATATTATCAACTAAGGAATGGAGACCCAATGTTGGAAAACAGACTAGGAAGTGGAGATCATATGTCTAAAAACATCAACTATGGAGTGGAGACCATATGTTTGAAAAGCAGACTAGGAAGGGGAGACCCTATGTGTAAAAACATCAACGAGGGAGTGAAGACCCTATATTGGAAAAGCCGACTAGGGAGTGGGGACCCTATGTCTAAAATAACATCCATTAGGGAGGGGAGACCCGATGTTGGAAAAAGAAGACTAAGGAGAGGAGACCTTTTGTCTAAAATAAAATCAACTAAGGAGTGGAATCCCTATGTTGGAAAGGATACAAGAGAGTGGAGACCGTAAGTGTAAATATAAAATCAACTAGGGAGTGAAGACCCTATGTTGGAAAAAAGACTAGGGAGTGGAGACCCTATGTCTAAAATAACATCAATTAGGGATGGGAAACCCTATGTCCAAAATAACATCAATTAGGGAATGAAGACCATATGTTGGAAAGGTGACTAGGGAGTGGAAACCCTCTGTCAAAAATAACATCTACTAGGGAGTTGTGACCCTATGTTGGAAAGGAGATTAGGAAATGGAGACCCTATGTCTAAAATAAAATCAACTATGGAGTGGTGACCCTATGTTAGAAAAGAGACTAAGGAGTGGAGACCCTATGACCAAAATAACATCAACTAGGGAATGGAGACCATATGTTGGAAAGGAGACTAGAGAGTGGAGACCCTCTGTCAAAAATAACATCAACTAGGGAGTTGTGACCCTATGTTGGAAAAGAGACTAGGGAGTGGAGACCCTATGTCTAAAATAAAATCAACTAGGGTGTGGAGTCCCTTTGTTAGAAAAGAGACTACGGAGTGGAGACCATATGAATCAAATAACATCAACTAGGGAATAGAGACCCTATGTTGGAAAAACATACTAGGAAGTGGAGATCATATGTCTAAAAACATCAACTAGGGAGTGGAGACCATATGTTTGAAAAGCAGACTAGGAAGGGGAGACCCTATGTGTAAAAACATCAACGAGGGAGTGAAGACCCTATATTGGAAAAGCCGACTAGGGAGTGGGGACCCTATGTCTAAAATAACATCCATTAGGGAGGGGAGACCCGATGTTGGAAAAAGAAGACTAAGGAGAGGAGACCTTTTGTCTAAAATAAAATCAACTAAGGAGTGGAATCCCTATGTTGGAAAGGATACAAGAGAGTGGAGACCCTATGTGTAAGAATAAAATAAACTAGGGAGTGAAGACCCTATGTTGGAAAAAAGACTAGGGAGCAGAGACCCTATGTCTAAAATAACATCAATTAGGGATGGGAAACCCTATGTCCAAAATAACATCAATTAGGGAATGAAGATCATATGTTGGAAAGGTGACTAGGGAGTGGAAACCCTCTGTCAAAAATAACATCAACTAGGGAGTGGAGACCCTATGTTGGAAAAAAGATTAGGGAGTAGAGACCCTATGTCTAAAATAACCTCAACTAGGGAGTTGTGACTCTATGTTGGAACGGATACTAGGGAGTGGAAACCCTATGTATAAAATAAAATCAACTAGGGAGTGAAGACCCTATGATGGAAAAGGGACTAGGGAGTGGAGACCTAATGTCAAAAAAAATAACATCAATTAGGGTGTGGAAACCCTATGTTGGAAGGGAGACTAGTGAGTGGAGACCCTATGTGTAAAATAATATCAATTAGGGAATGGAGACCATATGTTGGAAAAGAGACTAGGGCGTGGAGACCCTATGTCTGAAATAACATCAACTAGGGAGTTGTGACCCTATGTTGGCATGGAGACTAGGGAATGGAAACCCTATGTCTAAAATAAAATCAACTAGGGAGTGGAGACCCTATGTTGGAAAAGAGACTAGGAAGTGGAGACCCTATGTCTAAAATTACATCAACTAGGGAGTTGTGACCGTGTGTTGGAAAGGAGACCAGGGATTGGAAACCCTATGTATAAAATAAAATAAACTTGGGAGTGGAGACCCTATGTTGGAAAAGAGACAAGGGAGTGAAAACCCTATGTCTAAAATAAAATCAACGAGGGAGTGGAGAACCCATGTTGGAAAAGATACTAGGGATTGGAGACCATATGAATAAAATAAGATCAACTAGGGAATGGAGACCCTATGTTGGAAAAACAGACTAGGGAGTGGAGACCATATGTCTAAAAACATCAACTAGGGAGTGGAGACCATATGTTGGAAAAGCAGACTAGGAAGTGGAGGCCCTATGTGTAAAAGCATCAACTAGAGAGTGAAGACCCTATATTGGAAAAGGCGACTAGGGAGTGGAGACCCTATGTTGGAAAAGGCGACTAAGGAGTGGAGACCCTTTGTCAAAAATAAAATGAACTAGGGAGTGGAAACACTATGTGTAAAAATAAAATCAACTAGGGAGTGAAGAACCTATGTTGGAAAATAGACTAGGGAGTGGAGACCCTATGTCTAAAATAATATCAATTAGGGAATGGAGACACTTTCTCTAAAATAAAATCAAATAGGGAGTGGAAATCCTATGTTGGAAAGGAGACTAGAGAGTGGAGACCCAATGTGCAAAAATAAAATCAACTAGGCAGTTGAGACCCTATATTGGAAAAGCAGACTAGGGAGTGGAGACCCTATGTCTAAAAACATAAACTAGGGAGTGGAGACCCTATGTTGGAAAAGGCAACTAGGGAGTGGAGACCCTATGTTGGAAAAGATGACTAAGGAGTGGAGACCCTTTGAATAAAATAAAATCAACTAGGGAGTGGAAACCCTATGTGTAAAAATAAAATAAACTAGGGAGTGAAGACCCTATGTTGGAAAAGTGACTAGGGAGTGGAGGACCTATGTCTAAAATAACATCAATTAAGGAATGGAGACCCTTTCTCTAAAATAAAATCAACTAGGGAGTGGAAACCCTATGTTGGAAAGGAGACTAGAGAGTGGAGACCATATGTGTAAAAATAAAATCAACTAGGGAGTAGAGACCCTATATTGGAAAAGCAGACTAGGGAATGGAGAACCTATGTCTAAAAACATAAACTAGGGAGTGGAGACCCTATGTTGGAAAAGATACTAGGGAGTGGAGACTCTATGTCCAAATTAACATCAACTAGGTAGTGGAGACCCTATGTTGGAAAAATGATTAGGGAGTGAAGACCCTATGTCTAAAATAAAATCAACTAGGGAGTGGAGACCCTATGTTGGAAAAGTGACTAGGGAGTGGAGACACTATGTCTAAAATAAAATCAACTAAGGAGTGGAGACCCCATGTTGGAAAAGAGACTAGGGACTGGAGGCCATATGAATCAAATAAAATCAACTAGGGAATGGAGACCCTATATTGGAAAACAGACTAGGGAGTGGATACCATATGTCTAAAAACATCAACTAGGGAGTGGAGACCATATTTTGGAAAAGCAGACTAGGAAGTGGAGGCCCTATATGTAAAAACATAAACTAGGGTGTGAAGACCCTATATTGGAAAATGCGACTTGGGAGTGGAGACACTATGTTTAAAATAAAATCAACTAGGGAGTGGAGACACTATGTTGGAAAAGGCGACTAGGGAGTGGAGACCCTATGTTTGAAAAGATGACTAAGGAGTGGAGACCCTTTGAATAAAATAAAATCAACTAGGGAGTGGAAACCCTATGTGTAAAAATAAAATAAACTATGGAGTGAAGACCCTATGTTGGAAAAGTGACTAGGGAGTGGAGGACCTATGTCTAAAATAACATCAATTAAGGAATGGAGACCCTTTCTCTAAAATAAAATCAACTAGGGAGTGGAAACCCTATGTTGGAAAGGAGACTAGAGAGTGGAGACCATATGTGTAAAAATAAAATCAACTAGGGAGTAGAGACCCTATATTGGAAAAGCAGACTAGGGAATGGAGAACCTATGTCTAAAAACATAAACTAGGGAGTGGAGACCCTATGTTGGAAAAGATACTAGGGAGTGGAGACTCTATGTCCAAATTAACATCAACTAGGTAGTGGAGACCCTATGTTGGAAAAATGATTAGGGAGTGAAGACCCTATGTCTAAAATAAAATCAACTAGGGAGTGGAGACCCTATGTTGGAAAAGTGACTAGGGAGTGGAGACACTATGTCTAATATAAAACCAACTAAGGAGTGGAGACCCCATGTTGGAAAAGAGACTAGGGACTGGAGGCCATATGAATCAAATAAAATCAACTAGGGAATGAGACCCTATGTTGGAAAACAGACTAGGGAGTGGATACCATATGTCTAAAAATATCAACTAGGGAGTGGAGACCATATTTTGGAAAAGCAGACTAGGAAGTGGAGGCCCTATATGTAAAAACATAAACTAGGGTGTGAAGACCCTATATTGGAAAATGCAACTTGGGAATGGAAACACTATGTTTAAAATAAAATCAACTAGGGAGTGGAGACACTATGTTGGAAAAGGCGACTAGGGAGTGGAGACCCTATGTTGGAAAAGATGACTAAGGAGTGGAGACCCTTTGAATAAAATAAAATCAACTAGGGAGTGGAAACCCTATGTGTAAAAATAAAATAAACTATGGAGTGAAAACCCTATGTTGGAAAAGTGACTAGGGAGTGGAGGCCCTATGTCTAAAATAACATCAATTAAGGAATGGAGACCCTTTCTCTAAAATAAAATCAACTAGGGAGTGGAAACCCTATGTTGGAAAGGAGACTAGAGAGTGGAGACCATATGTGTAAAAATAAAATCAACTAGGGAGTAGAGACCCTATATTGGAAAAGCAGACTAGGGAATGGAGAACCTATGTCTAAAAACATAAACTAGGGAGTGGAGACCCTATGTTGGAAAAGATACTAGGGAGTGGAGACTCTATGTCCAAATTAACATCAACTAGGTAGTGGAGACCCTATGTTGGAAAAATGATTAGGGAGTGAAGACCCTATGTCTAAAATAAAATCAACTAGGGAGTGGAGACCCTATGTTGGAAAAGTGACTAGGGAGTGGAGACACTATGTCTAAAATAAAATCAACTAAGGAGTGGAGACCCCATGTTGGAAAAGTGACTAGGGAGTGGAGGCCCTATGTCTAAAATAACATCAATTAAGGAATGGAGACCCTTTGTCTAAAATAAAAACAACTAGGGAGTGGAAACCCTATGTTGCAAAGGAGACTAGAGAATGGAGGCCCTATGTGTAAAAATAAAATCAACTAGGGAGTGAAGACACTATGTTGGAAAATACACTAGGGAGTGGAGACCCTATGTCTAAAATAAAATCAATTAGGGAGTGGAGACCCTATGTCGGAAAGGAGACTAGGGTGTGGAGACCCTATGTCTAAAATAACATCAACTAGGGAATGGAGACCATATGTTGGAAAGGAGACTAGGGAGTGGAGACCCTATGAATAAAATAACATCAACTAGGGAGTTATGACCCTATATTGGAAATGAGACTATGGAGTGGAACCTCTATGTCTAAAATAAAATTAACTAGGGAGTGGAGACCCTATGTTGGAAATGAGACTATGGAGTGGAACCTCTATGTCTAAACTAAAATCAACTAGGGAGTGGAGACCCTATGTTGGAAAAGAGACTAGGGAGTGGAGACCCTATGTCTAAAAACATCCACTAGGGAGTGGAGACCATATGTTGGAAAAGCAGACTAGGAACTCGAGACTCTATGTCTAACACCATCAATTAGGGAGTGGAGACCCTATGTTTGAAAGGATACTAGGGAGTGGAGACCCTATGTCTAAAATAACATCAACTAGGGAATGGAGACCATATACTGAAAATGAGACTAGGGAGTCGAGACCCTTTGTCTAAAATAAAAACAACTAGGAAGCGGAAACCCTATGCTGGAAACTAGACTAGAGAGTGGAGACCCTATGTGTAAAAATAAAATCATCTAGGGAGTGAAGATCCTATGTAAGAAACGATACTAGGGAGTGGAGACCCTATGTTGGAAAGGAGACTAGGGAGTGGAGATCCTATATCTAAAATAACATCAACTAGGGAATGGAGACCATATGTTGGAAAGGAGACTAGGGAGTGGATACCCTATGTCTAAAAACATCAATTAGGGATTGGAGACCATATGTTGGAAAAGCAGATTAGGAAGTGGAGACCCTATGTCAAAAAATATCAACTAGGGAGTGAAGGCCCTATATTGGAAAAGGCGACTAGGGAGTGGAGTCCCTATGTCTAAAATAACATTAACTATGGAGTAGAGACCATATGTTGGAAAGGAGACTGGTGAGTGGAGACCCTATGTCAAAAATAACATCAACTACGGAGTTGTGACCCTATGTTGGAAAGGAGACTAGGGAGTGGAAACCCTATGTCTAAAATAAAATCAACTAGAGAGTGGAGACCCTATGTTGGAAAAGAGAGTAGGGAGTGGAGACCCTATGTCTAAAATAAAATCAACCTAGGGAGTGGAGACCCCATGTTGAAAAAGAGACTAGGGAGTGGAGACCATATGAATAAAATAACATCAACTAGGGAATGGAGACCCTATATTGGAAAAGGCGACTAGGGAGTGGGGTCCCTATGTATAAAATAACATTAACTAGGGAGTGGAGACCCTATGTTAGATAAGGCGACTGAGGAGTGGAGTCCCTTTGTCTAAAATAACATCAATTAGGGAGTCGATACCCTATGTTGGAAAGGAGACTAAGGAGTGGAGACCCTATATCTAAAATAACATCAACTAGGGAATGGAGACTATATGTTGGAAAGGAGACTAGGGAGTGGAAACCCTATGTCTAAAATAACATCAACTAGGGAGATGTGACCCTATGCTGGAAAGGAGACTAGGGAGTGGAAACACTATGTCTAAAATAAAATCAACTAGGGAGAGGAGACCCTATGTTGCAAAAGATACTACGGAGTAGAGACCCTATGTCTAAAATAAAATAAACTAGGGAGAGGAGACCCCATGTTGGAAAAGAGATAAGGGAGTGAAAACCCTATGTCTAAAATAACATCAACTAGGGAGTTGTGACCCAATGTTGGAAAGGAGACTATGGAGTGGAACTCCTATGTCTAAAATCAAATCAACTAGGGAATGGAGACCATATGTTGGAAAGGAGAATAGGGATTGGATACCCTATGTCTAAAAACATCAACTAGGGATTGGAGACCATATGTTGTTAAAGCAGATTAGGAAGTGGAGACCCTATGTCTAAAATCAGCAACTAGGGAGTAAAGACCCTATATTACAAAAGGCGACTAGGGAGTGGAGACCGTATATCTAAAATTACATCAACTAGGGAATGGAGACCATATGTTGGAAAGGAGACTAGGGAGTGGAAACTCTATGTCTAAAATAACATCAACTAGGGAGTTGTGACCCTATGTTGGAAAGGAGACTAGGGAGTGGAAACCCTATGTCTAAAATAAAATCAACTAGGGAGAGGAGACCCTATGTTGGAAAAGAGACTAGGGAGTGGAGACCCCATGTCTAAAATAAAATCAATTAGGGAGTGGAGACCCTATGTCGGAAAGGAGACTAGGGTGTGGAGACCCTATGTCTAAAATAACATCAACTAGGGAATGGAGACCATATGTTGGAAAGGAGATTAGGGAGTGGAGACCCTATGTCTAAAATAACATCAACTAGGGAGTTGTGACCCTATGTTGGAAATGAGACTATGGAGTGGAACCTCTATGTCTAAAATAAAATCAACTAGGTAGTGGAGACCCTATGTTGGAAAAGAGACTAGGGAGTGCAGACCCTATGTCTAAAAACATCCACTAGGGAGTGGAGACCATATGTAGGAAAAATAGACTAGGAACTCGAGACTCTATGTCTAAAACCATCAATTAGGGAGTGGAGACCCTATGATTGAAAGGAGACTAGGGAGTGGAGACCCTATGTCTAAAATAACATCACCTAGGGAATGGAGACCATATATTGGAAATGAGACTAGGGTGTCGAGACCCTTTGTCTAAAATAAAAACAACTAGGAAGTGGAAATCCTATGTTGGAAAGTAGACTAGAGAGTGGAGACCCTATGTGTAAAAATAAAATCAACTAGGGAGTGCAGACCCTATGTAAGAAATGATACTAGGGAGTGGAGACCCTATGTCTAAAATATCACCAATTAGAGAGTGGAGACCCTATGTTGGAAAGGAGACTGGTGAGAGGAGACCCTCTATCCAAAATAACATCAACTAGGGAGTTGTGACCCTATGTTGGAAAGGAGACTAGGGAGTGGAAACCCTATGTCTAAAATAAAATCAACTAGGGAGTGGAGACCCTATGTTGGAAAATAGAGTAGGGAGTGGAGACCCCATGTTGAAAAAGAGACTAGGGAGTGGAGACCATATGAATAAAATAACATCAACTAGGGAATGGAGACCCTATATTGGAAAAGGCGACTAGGGAGTGGGGTCCCTATGTATAAAATAACATTAACTAGGGAGTGGAGACCCTATGTTAGATAAGGCGACTGAGGAGTGGAGTCCCTTTGTCTAAAATAACATCAATTAGGGAGTCGATACCCTATGTTGGAAAGGAGACTAAGGAGTGGAGACCCTATATCTAAAATAACATCAACTAGGGAATGGAGACTATATGTTGGAAAGGAGACTAGGGAGTGGAAACCCTATGTCTAAAATAACATCAACTAGGGAGATGTGACCCTATGCTGGAAAGGAGACTAGGGAGTGGAAACACTATGTCTAAAATAAAATCAACTAGGGAGAGGAGACCCTATGTTGCAAAAGATACTACGGAGTAGAGACCCTATGTCTAAAATAAAATAAACTAGGGAGAGGAGACCCCATGTTGGAAAAGAGATAAGGGAGTGAAAACCCTATGTCTAAAATAACATCAACTAGGGAGTTGTGACCCAATGTTGGAAAGGAGACTATGGAGTGGAACTCCTATGTCTAAAATCAAATCAACTAGGGAATGGAGACCATATGTTGGAAAGGAGAATAGGGATTGGATACCCTATGTCTAAAAACATCAACTAGGGATTGGAGACCATATGTTGTTAAAGCAGATTAGGAAGTGGAGACCCTATGTCTAAAATCAGCAACTAGGGAGTAAAGACCCTATATTACAAAAGGCGACTAGGGAGTGGAGACCGTATATCTAAAATTACATCAACTAGGGAATGGAGACCATATGTTGGAAAGGAGACTAGGGAGTGGAAACTCTATGTCTAAAATAACATCAACTAGGGAGTTGTGACCCTATGTTGGAAAGGAGACTAGGGAGTGGAAACCCTATGTCTAAAATAAAATCAACTAGGGAGAGGAGACCCTATGTTGGAAAAGAGACTAGGGAGTGGAGACCCCATGTCTAAAATAAAATCAATTAGGGAGTGGAGACCCTATGTCGGAAAGGAGACTAGGGTGTGGAGACCCTATGTCTAAAATAACATCAACTAGGGAATGGAGACCATATGTTGGAAAGGAGATTAGGGAGTGGAGACCCTATGTCTAAAATAACATCAACTAGGGAGTTGTGACCCTATGTTGGAAATGAGACTATGGAGTGGAACCTCTATGTCTAAAATAAAATCAACTAGGTAGTGGAGACCCTATGTTGGAAAAGAGACTAGGGAGTGCAGACCCTATGTCTAAAAACATCCACTAGGGAGTGGAGACCATATGTAGGAAAAATAGACTAGGAACTCGAGACTCTATGTCTAAAACCATCAATTAGGGAGTGGAGACCCTATGATTGAAAGGAGACTAGGGAGTGGAGACCCTATGTCTAAAATAACATCACCTAGGGAATGGAGACCATATATTGGAAATGAGACTAGGGTGTCGAGACCCTTTGTCTAAAATAAAAACAACTAGGAAGTGGAAATCCTATGTTGGAAAGTAGACTAGAGAGTGGAGACCCTATGTGTAAAAATAAAATCAACTAGGGAGTGCAGACCCTATGTAAGAAATGATACTAGGGAGTGGAGACCCTTTGTCTAAAATATCACCAATTAGAGAGTGGAGACCCTATGTTGGAAAGGAGACTGGTGAGAGGAGACCCTCTATCCAAAATAACATCAACTAGGGAGTTGTGACCCTATGTTGGAAAGGAGACTAGGGAGTGGAAACCCTATGTCTAAAATAAAATCAACTAGGGAGTGGAGACCCTATGTTGGAAAATAGAGTAGGGAGTGGAGACCCTATGTCTAAAATAAAATCAACTAGGGAGTGGAGACCACATGAATCAAATAATATCAACTAGGAAATGGAGACCCTATATTGGAAAAGGCGACTAGGGAGTGGGGTCCCTATGTATAAAATAACATTAACTAGGGAGTGGAGACCCTATGTTAGATAAGGAGACTGAGGAGTGGAGTCCCTTTGTCTAAAATAACATCAATTAGGGAGTCGATACCCTATGTTGGAAAGGAGACTAAGGAGTGGAGACCCTATATCTAAAATAACATCAACTAGGGAATGGAGACTATATGTTGGAAAGGAGACTAGGGAGTGGAAACCCTATGTCTAAAATAACATCAACTAGGGAGATGTGACCCTATGCTGGAAAGGAGACTAGGGAGTGGAAACACTATGTCTAAAATAAAATCAACTAGGGAGAGGAGACCCTATGTTGCAAAAGATACTACGGAGTAGAGACCCTATGTCTAAAATAAAATAAACTAGGGAGAGGAGACCCCATGTTGGAAAAGAGATAAGGGAGTGAAAACCCTATGTCTAAAATAACATCAACTAGGGAGTTGTGACCCAATGTTGGAAAGGAGACTATGGAGTGGAACTCCTATGTCTAAAATCAAATCAACTAGGGAATGGAGACCATATGTTGGAAAGGAGAATAGGGATTGGATACCCTATGTCTAAAAACATCAACTAGGGATTGGAGACCATATGTTGTTAAAGCAGATTAGGAAGTGGAGACCCTATGTCTAAAATCAGCAACTAGGGAGTAAAGACCCTATATTACAAAAGGCGACTAGGGAGTGGAGACCGTATATCTAAAATTACATCAACTAGGGAATGGAGACCATATGTTGGAAAGGAGACTAGGGAGTGGAAACTCTATGTCTAAAATAACATCAACTAGGGAGTTATGACCCTATGTTGGAAAGGAGACTAGGGAGTGGAAACCCTATGTCTAAAATAAAATCAACTAGGGAGAGGAGACCCTATGTTGGAAAAGAGACTACGGAGTGGAGACCCTATGTCTAAAATAAAATCAACTAGGGAGAGGAGACCCCATGTTGGAAAATAGATATGGCAGTGAAGACCCTATGTCTAAAATAACATCAACTAGGGAGTTGTGACCCTATGTTGGAAATGAGAATATGGAGTGGAACTCCTATGTCTAAAATAAAATAAACTAGGGAATGGAGACCATATGTTGGAAAGGAGACTAGGGATTGGATACCCTATGTCTAAAAACATCAACTAGGGATTGGAGACCATATGTTGGAAAAGCAGATTAGGAAGTGGAGACCCTATGTCTAAAATCACCAACTAGGGAGTAAAGACCCTATATTGCAAAAGGCGACTAGGGAGTGGGGTCCCTATGTCTAAAATAACATTAACTAGGGAGTGGAGACCTTATGTTAGATAAGGCGACTAAGGAGTGGAGACTCCATGTCTAAAATAAAATCAACTATGGAGTGGAAACCCTATGTTTGAAAGGTGACTAGTGAGTGGAGGCCCTATGTGTAAAAATAAAATCACCTAGGTAGTGAATACCCAATGTTGGAAAGGAGACTAGGGAGTGGAACCCATATGCCTAAAATAAAATCAACTAGGGAGTGAAGACCCTATATTGGAAAAGGCGACTAAGGAGTGGAGACCCTATATCTAAAATAACATCAACTAGGGAGTGGAGACCCTATGTTGGAAAAGGTGACTAAGGAGTGGAGACCCTTTGTCTGAAATAAAATCAACTAGGGAGTGGAAACCCTATGTTGGAAAGGAGACTAGAGAGTGGAGGCCTTATGTGTAAAAATAAAATCAACTAGGGTGTGAAGACCCTGTGTTGGAAAAGAGACAATGGAGTGGAGACCAGATGTCTAAAATTACATCAACTAGGGAGTGGATACCCAATGTTGGAAAGGAGACTAGAGAGTGGAGACCCTATATCTAAAATAACATCAACTAGGGAATGGAGACCGTATGTTTGAAAGGAGACTAGGGAGTGGAGACCCTATGTCTAAAATAACATCAACTAGGAATTTGTGACCCTATGTTGGAAAGGAGACAGGGGAGTGGACCCCTATATCTAAAATAAAATCAACTAGGGAGTGAAGACCCCATATTGGAAAACGCGACAAGGGAGTGGAGACCCTATATCTAAAATAACATCAACTAGGGAGCGGAGACCCTATGTCTAAAATAACATCAACTAGGGAATGTAGACCCTATGTTGGAAAAACAGACTAGGGAGTGGATACACTATGTCTAAAAACATCAACTTGGGATTGGAGACCATATTTTGGAAAAGCTTATTAGGAAGTGGAGGCCCTATGTCCAAAAATATCAACTGGGGAGTGAAGACCCTATATTGAAAAGGCGAATAGGGAGTGGAGTCCCTATTTCTAAAATAACATCAACTAGGGAGTGGAGACCCTATGTTGGAAAAGGTGACTTAGGAGTGGAGACCCTTTGTATAAAATAAAATCAACTAGGGAGTGGAAACCCTATGTTGGAAAGGAGTCTAGAGAGTGGAGGCCTTATGTGTAAAAATAAAATCAACTAGGGAGTGAAGACCCTATGTTGGAAAAGAGACTAGGGAGTGGGGACCCGATGTCTAAAATAACATCAATTAAGGAGTGGAGACCCTACGTTGGAAAGGAGACTAGTGAGTGGAGACCCTATATCTAAAATAACATCAAGTAGGGAATGTAGACCATATTTTGGAAAGGATACTAGGGAGTGGAGAACATATGTCTAAAATAACATCAACTAGGGAGTTGGACCCTATGTTGGAAAGGAGACTAGGAAGTGGAAACCTTAAGTCTAATATAAATTTAACTAGGGAGTGGAGACCCTATGTTAGAAAAGATACTAGGGAGTGGAGACCCTATGTCTAAAAACATCAACTAGGGAGTCGAGACCATATGTTGGAAAAGCAGACTAGGAAGTGGAGACTCTATGTTTAAAAACATCAACTAGGGAGTGAAGACCCTATATTGGAAAAGGCGACTTGGGAGTGGAGACCCTATGTCTAAAATAACATCGACTAGGGAGTGGAGACCCTATGTTGAAAAAGGTGACTAAGGTGTGGAGACACTTTATCTAAAATAAAAACAACTAGGGAGTAAAGACCCTAAATTGGAAAAGATACTAGGGAGTGGAGACCCTATGTCTAAAATAATATTAATTAGGGAGTGGAGACCCTATGTTAGAAAGGAGACTAGGGAGTGGAGACCCTATATCTAAAATAACATCAACTAGGGAATGGAGACCATATATTGGAAATGAGACTAGGGAGTCGAGACCCTTTGTCTAAAATAAAGACAACTAGCAAGTGGAAACCCTATGTTGGAAAGTGGACTAGAGAGTGGAGACCCTATGTGTAAAAATAAAATCAACTAGGGAGTGAATACCCTATGTAAGAAAAGATACTAGGTTGTGGAGACCCTATATCTAAAATAACACCAATTAGAGAGTTGAGACCCTATGTTGGAAAGGAGACTGGTGAGTGGAGACCATATGTTCAAAATAACATCAACTAGGGAGTTGTGACCCTATGTTGGAAAGGAGACTAGGGAGTGGAGACCCTTTGTCTAAAATAAAAACAACTAGGGAGTGGAAACCCTATGTTGGAAAGGAGACTGGAGAGTGGAGTCCATATGTGTAAAAATAAAATCAACTAGGGAGTGAAGACCCTATGTTGGAAAAGAGACTAGGGAGTGGAGACCCTATGTCTAAAATAACATCAATTAGAGAGTGGAGACCCTATGTTGGAAAGGAGACTAGGGAGTGGAGACCCTATGTCTAAAATAACATCAACTAGGGAATGGAGACCATATGTTGGAAAGGAGACTAGGGACTGGAGACCCTATGTCTAAAATTACATCAACTAGGGAGTTGTGACCCTATATTGGAAAGGAGACTAGGAACTCGAGACTCTATGTCTAAAACCATCAATTAGGGAATGGAGACCACATATTGCAAATGAGACTAGGGAGTCGAGACCCTTTGTCTAAAATAAAAACAACTAGGAAGTGGAAACCCTATGTTGGAAAGTAGACTAGAGAGTGGAGACCCTATGTGTAAAAATAAAATCAACTAGGGAGTGAAGACCCTATGTAAGAAAAGATACTAGGGAGTGGAGACCCTATGTCTAAAATAACACCAATTAGAGAGTGGAGACCATATGTTGGAAAGGAGACTAGGGAGTGGATAACCTATGTCTAACCTATGTCTAAAAACATCAACTAGGGATTGGAGACCATATGTTGGAAAAGCAGATTAGGAAGTGGATACCCTATGTCTAAAAACATCAACTAGGGAGTGAAGACCCTATATTGGAAAAGGCGACTAGGGAGTGGAGACCCTATGTCTAAAATAAAATCAACTAGGGAGTGGAGACCATACGTTGGAAAAGCAGACTAGGAAGTCGAGACTCTATTTCTAAAAACATCAACTAGAGAGTAAAGACCCTATATTGGAAAAGGCGACTAGGGAGTGGAGACCCTACGTCTAAAATAACATCAACTAGGGAGTGGAGACCCTATGTTGGAAAAGGCGACTAAGGAGTGGAGACCCTTTATCTAAAATAAAAACAACTACGGAGTGGAAACCCTATGTTGCAAAGGAGACTAGAGAGTGGAGGCCCTATGTGTAAAAATAAAATCAACTAGGGAGTGAAGCCACTATGTTTGAAAAGACACTAGGGAGTGGAGACCCTATGTCTAAAATAAAATCAATTAGGGAGTGGAGACCCTATGTCGGAAAGGAGACTAGGGTGTGGAGACCCTATGTCTAAAATAACATCAACTAGGGAATGGAGACCATATGTTGGAAAGGAGACTAGGGAGTGGAGACCCTATGTCTAAAATAACATCAACTAGGGAGTTGTGACCCTATGTTGGAAATGAGACTATGGAGTGGAACCTCTATGTCTAAAATAAAATCAACTAGGGAGTGGAGACCCTATGTTGGAAAAGAGACCAGGGAGTGGAGACCCTATGTCTATAAACATCCACTAGGGAGTGGAGACCATATGTTGGAAAAGCAGACTAGGAACTCGAGACTCTATGTCTAAAACCATCAATTACGGAGTGGAGACCCTATGTTTGAAAGGAGACTAGGGAGTGGAGACCCTATGTCTAAAACAACATCAACTAGGGAATGGAGACCATATATTGGAAATGAGACTAGGGAGTCGAGACCCTTTGTCTAAAATAAAAACAACTAGGAAGTGGAAACCCTATGTTGGAAAATAGACTAGAGAGTGGAGACCCTATGTGAAAAAATAAAATCAACTAGGGAGTGAAGACCCTATATAAGAAAAGATACTAGGGAGTGGAGACCCTATGTCTAAAATAACACCAATTAGAGAGTGGAGACCCTATGTTGGAAAGGAGACTAGGGAGTGGATAACCTAAGTCTAAAAACATCAACTAGGGATTGGAGACCATATGTTGGAAAAGCAGATTAGGAAGTGGAGACCTTATGTCTAAAAACATCAACTAGGGAGTGAAGACATATATTGGAAAAGTCGACTAGGGAGTGGAGACCCTACGTCTAAAATAACATCAACTAGGGGTTGGAGACCCTATGTTGGAAAAGGCGACTAAGGAGTGGAGACCCTTTGTCTAAAATAAAATCAACTAGGGAGTGGAAACCCTATGTTACAAAGGAGACTAGAGACTGGAGGCCCTATGTGTAAAAATAAAATCAACTAGGGAGTGAAGACACTATGTTGGAAAAGACACTAGGGAGTGGAGACCCTATGTCTAAAATAAAATCAATTAGGGAGTGGAGACACTATGTCGGAAAGGAGACTAGGGTGTGGAGACCCTATGTCTAAAATAACATCAACTCAGGAATGGAGACCATATGTTTGAAAGGAGACTAGGAAGTGGAGACCCTATGTCTAAAATAACATCAACTAGGGAGTTGTGACCCTATGTTGGAAATGAGACTATGGAGTGGAACATCTATGTCTAAAATAAAATCAACTAGGGAGTGGATACCCTATGTTGGAAAAGAGACTAGGGAGTGGAGACCCTATGTCTAAAATAACATCAACTAGGGAGTTGTGACCCTATGTTGGAAATGAGACTATGGAGTGGAACCTCTATGTCTAAAATAAAATAACCTAGGGAGTGGAGACCCTATGTTGGAAAAGAGACTAGGGAGTGGAGACCCTATGTCTATAAACATCCACTAGTGAGTGGAGACCATATGTTGGAAAAGTAGACTAGGAACTCGAGACTCTATGTCTAAAACCATCAATTAGGGAGTGGAGACCCGATGTTTGAAAGGAGACTAGGGAGTGGAGACCCTATGTCTAAAATAACATCAACTAGGGAATGGAGACCATATATTGGAAATGAGACTAGGGAGTCAAGACCCTTTGTCTAAAATAAAGACAACTAGCAAGTGGAAACCCTATGTTGGAAAGTAGACTAGAGAGTGGAGACCCTATGTGTAAGAATAAAATCAACTAGGGAGTGAATACCCTATGTAAGAAAAGATACTAGGGAGTGGAGACCCTATGTCTAAAATAACACCAATTAGAGAGTTGAGACCCTATGTTGGAAAGGAGACTGGTGAGTGGAGACCATATGTTCAAAATAACATCAACTAGGGAGTTGTGACCCTATGTTGGAAAGGAGACTAGGGAGTGGAAACCCTATGTATAAAATAAAATCAACTAGGGAGTGGACACCCTATGTTGGAAAAGAAAGTAGTGAGTGGAGACCCTATGTCTAAAATAAAATCAACTAGGGAGTGGAGACCCCACGTTGAAAAAGAGACTAGGGAGTGGAGACCATATGAATCAAATAACATCAACTAGGGAATGGAGACCCTATATTGGAAAACGCGACTAGGGAGTGGGGTCTCTATGTCTAAAATAACATTAACTAGGGAGTGGAGACCCTATGTTAGATAAGGAGACTAAGGATTGGAGACCCTTTGTCTAAAATAAAATCAACTAGGGAGTGGAAACACTATGTTGGAAAGGTGACTAGTGAGTGGAAGCCCTAGCTGTAAAAATAAAATCAACTAGGGAGTGAAGACACTATGTTGGAAAAGAGACTAAGGAGTGGAGACCCTATGTCTAAAATAAAATCAATTAGGGAGTGGAGACCCTATGTCGGAAAGGAGACTAGGGTGTGGAGACCCTATGTCTAAAATAACATCAACTAGGGAATGGAGACCATATGTTGGAAAGGAGACTAGGGAGTGGAGACCCTACGACTAAAATAACATCAACTAGGGAGTGGAGACCCTATGTTGGAAAAGGCGACAAAGGAGTGGAGACCCTTTGTCTAAAATAAAAACAACTAGGGAGTGGAAACCCTATGTTGCAAAGGAGACTAGAGAGTGGAGGCCCTATGTGTAAAAATGAAATCAACTAGGGAGTAAAGACCCTATATTGGAAAAGGCGACTAGGGAGTGGAGACCCTACGTCTATCAACTAGGGAGTGGAGACCCTATGTTGGAAAAGGCGACTAAGGAGTGGAGACCCTTTATCTAAAATAAAAACAACTAGGGAGTGGAAACCCTATGTTGCAAATGAGACTAGAGAGTGGAGGCCCTATGTGTAAAAATAAAATCAACTAGGGAGTGAAGCCACTATGTTGAAAAAGACACTAGGGAGTGGTGACCCTATGTCTAAAATAAAATCAATTAGGGAGTGGAGACACTATGTCGGAAAGGAGACTAGGGTGTGGAGACCCTATGTCTAAAATAACATCAACTAGGGAATGGAGACCATATGTTGGAAAGGAGACTAGGGAGTGGAGACCCTATGTCTAAAATAACATCAACTAGGGAGTTGTGACCCTATGTTGGAAATGAGACTATGGAGTGGAACCTCTATGTCTAAAATAAAATCAACTAGGGAGTGGAGACCCTATGTTGGAAAAGAGACCAGGGAGTGGAGACCCTATGTCTATAAACATCCACTAGGGAGTGGAGACCATATGTTGGAAAAGCAGACTAGGAACTCGAGACTCTATGTCTAAAACCATCAATTAGGGAGTGGAGACCCTATGTTTGAAAGGAGATTGGGGAGTGGAGACCCTATGTCTAAAACAACATCAACTATGGAATGGAGACCATATATTGGAAATGAGACTAGGGAGTCGAGACCCTTTGTCAAAAATAAAAACAACTAGGAAGTGGAAACCCTATGTTGGAAAGTAGACTAGAGAGTGGAGACCCTATGTGAAAAAATAAAATCAACTAGGGAGTGAAGACCCTATGTAAGAAAAGATACTAGGGAGTGGAGACCCTATGTCTAAAATAACACCAATTAGAGAGTGGAGACCCTATGTTGGAAAGGAGACTAGGGAGTGGATAACCTAAGTCTAAAAACATCAACTAGGGATTGGAGACCATATGTTGGAAAAGCAGATTAGGAAGTGGACACCTTATGTCTAAAAACATCAACTAGGGAGTGAAGACCCTATATTGGAAAAGGCGACTAGGGAGTGGAGACCCTACGTCTAAAATAACATCAACTAGGGGTGGAGACCCTATGTTGGAAAAGGCGACTAAGGAGTGGAGACCCTTTGTCTAAAATAAAATCAACTAGGGAGTGGAAACCCTATGTTGCAAAGGAGACTAGAGACTGGAGGCCCTATGTGTAAAAATAAAATCAACTAGGGAGTGAAGACACTATGTTGGAAAAGACACTAGGGAGTGGAGACCCTATGTCTAAAATAAAATCAATTAGGGAGTGGAGACACTATGTCGGAAAGGAGACAAGGGTGTGGAGACCCTATGTCTAAAATAACATCAACTAGGGAATGGAGACCATATGTTGGAAAGGAGACTAGGGAGTGGAGACCCTATGTCTAAAATAACATCAACTAGGGAGTTGTGACCCTATGTTGGAAATGAGACTATGGAGTAGAACCTCTATGTCTAAAATAAAATCAACTAGGGAGAGGATACCCTATGTTGGAAAAGAGACTAGGGAGTGGAGACCCTATGTCTAAAATAACATCAACTAGGGAGTTGTGACCCTATGTTGGAAATGAGACTATGGAGTGGAACCTCTATGTCTAAAATAAAATCAACTAGGGAGTGGAGACCCTATGTTGGAAAAGAGACTAGGGAGTGGAGATCCTATGTCTATAAACATCCACTAGTGAGTGGAGACCATATGTTTGAAAAGTAGACTAGGAACTCGAGACTCTATGTCTAAAACCATCAATTAGGGAATGGAGACAAAATATTGGAAATGAGACTAGGGAGTCGAGACCCTTTGTCTAAAATAACATCAACTAGGGAATGGAGACCATATGTTGGAAAGGAGACTAGGGAGTGGAGGCCCTATGTCTAAAATAACATCAACTAGGGAGTTGTGACCCTATGTTGGAAATGAGACTATGGAGTGGAACCTCTATGTCTAAAATAAAATCAACTAGGGAGTGGAGACCCTATGTTGGAAAAGAGACTAGGGAGTGGAGACCCTATGTCTAAAAACATCCACTAGGGAGTGGAGACCATATGTAGGAAAAACAGACTAGGAACTCGAGACTCTATGTCTAAAACCATCAATTAGGGAGTGGAGACCCTATGTTTGAAAGGAGACTAGGGAGTGGAGACCCTATGTCTAAAATAACATCACCTAGGGAATGGAGACCATATATTGGAAATGAGACTAGGGTGTCGAGACCCTTTGTCTAAAATAAAAACAACTAGGAAGTGGAAACCCTATGTTGGAAAGTAGACTAGAGAGTGGAGACCCTATGTGTAAAAATAAAATCAACTAGGGAGTGAAGACCCTATGTAAGAAATGATACTAGGGAGTGGAGACCCTATGTCTAAAATTTCACCAATTTGAGAGTGGAGACCCTATGTTAGAAAGGAGACTGGTGAGAGGAGACCCTATATCCAAAATAACATCAACTAGGGAGTTGTGACCCTATGTTGGAAAGGAGACTAGGGAGTGGAAACCCTATGTCTAAAATAAAATCAACTAGGGAGTGGAGACCCTATGTTGGAAAAGTGAGTAGGGAGTGGAGACCCTATGTCTAAAATAAAATTAACTAGGGAGTGGAGACCCCATGTTGAAAAAGAGACTAGGGAGTGGAGACCACATGAATCAAATAATATCAACTAGGGAATGGAGACCTATATTGGAAAAGGCGACTAGGGAGTGGGGTCCCTATGTATAAAATAACATTAACTAGGGAGTGGAGACCCTATGTTAGATAAGGAGACTAAGGAGTGGAGTCCCTTTGTCTAAAATAATATCAATTAGGGAGTCGATACCCTATGTTGGAAAGGAGACTAAGGAGTGGAGACCCTATATCTAAAATAACATCAACTAGGGAATGGAGACTATATGTTGGAAAGGAGACTAGGGAGTGGAAACCCTATGCCTAAAATAACATCAACTAGGGAGATGTGACCCTATGCTGGAAATGAGACTAGGGAGTGGAAACACTATGTCTAAAATAAAATCAACTAGGGAGAGGAGACCCTATGTTGGAAAAGATATTACGGAGTGGAGACCCTATGTCTAAAATAAAATAAACTAGGGAGAGGAGACCCCATGTTGGAAAAGAGATAAGGGAGTGAAAACCCTATGTCTAAAATAACATCAACTAGGGAGTTGTGACCCAATGTTGGAAAGGAGACTATGGAGTGGAACTCCTATGTCTAAAATCAAATCAACTAGGGAATGGAGACCATATGTTGAAAAGGAGACTAGGGACTGGATACCCTATGTCCAAAAATATCAACGAGGGATTGGAGACCATATGTTGTTAAAGCAGATTAGGAAGTGGAGACCCTATGTCTAAAATCATCAACTAGGGAGTAAAGACCCTATATTACAAAAGGCGACTAGGGAGTGGAGACCGTATATCTAAAATTACATCAACTAGGGAATGGAGACCATATGTTGGAAAGGAGACTAGGGAGTGGAAACTCTATGTCTAAAATAACATCAACTAGGGAGTTGTGACCCTATGTTGGAAAGGAGACTAGGGAGTGGAAACCCTATGTCTAAAATAAAATCAACTAGGGAGAGGAGACCCTATGTTGGAAAAGAGACTACGGAGTGGAGACCCTATGTCTAAAATAAAATCAACTAGGGAGAGGAGACCCCATGTTGGAAAAGAGATAAGGGAGTGAAGACCCTATGTCTAAAATAACATCAACTAGGGAGTTGTGACCCTATGTTGGAAATGAGAATATGGAGTGGAACTCCTATGTCTAAAATAAAATAAACTAGGGAATGGAGACCATATGTTGGAAAGGAGACTAGGGATTGGATACCCTATGTCTAAAAACATCAACTAGGGAGTGGAGACCATATGTTGGAAAAGCAGATTAGGAAGTGGAGACCCTATGTCTAAAATCACCAACTAGGGAGTAAAGACCCTATATTGCAAAAGGCCATTAGGGAGTGGGGTCCCTATGTCTAAAATAACATTAACTAGGGAGTGGAGACCCTATGTTAGATAAGGCGACTAAGGAGTGGAGACTCCTTGTCTAAAATAAAATCAACTATGGAGTGGAAACCCTATGTTTGAAAGGTGACTAGTGAGTGGAGGCCCTATGTGTAAAAATAAAATAACCTAGGGAGTGAATACCCAAATGTTGGAAAGGAGACTAGGGAGTGGAACCCCTATGTCTAAAGTAAAATCAACTAGGGAGTGAAGACCCTATATTGGAAAAGGCGACTAGGGAGTGGAGACCCTATATCTAAAATAACATCAACTAGGGAGTGGAGACCCTATGTTGGAAAAGGTGACTAAGGAGTGGAGACCCTTTGTCTGAAATAAAATCAACTAGGGAGTGGAAACCCTATGTTGGAAAGGAGACTAGAGAGTGGAGGCCTTATGTGTAAAAATAAAATCAACTAGGGTGTGAAGACCCTATGTTGGAAAAGAGACAATGGAGTGGAGACCCGATGTCTAAAATTACATCAATTAGGGAGCGGATACCCTATGTTGGAAAGGAGACTAGAGAGTGGAGACCCTATATCTAAAATAACATCAACTAGGGAATGGAGACCGTATGTTTGAAAGGAGACTAGGGAGTGGAGACCCTATGTCTAAAATAACATCAACTAGGAATTTGTGACCCTATGTTGGAAAGGAGACAGGGGAGTGGACCCCTATGTCTAAAATAAAATCAACTAGGGAGTGAAGACCCCATATTGGAAAATGCGACAAGGGAGTGGAGACCCTATATCTAAAATAACATAAACTAGGGAGCGGAGACCCTATGTCTAAAATAACATCAACTAGGGAATGTAGACCCTATGTTGGAAAAACAGACTAGGGAGTGGATACACTATATCTAAAAACATCAACTTGGGATTGGAGACCATATTTTGGAAAAGCAGATTAGGAAGTGGAGGCCCTATGTCAAAAAATATCAACTGGGGAGTGAAGACACTATATTGAAAAGGCGACTAGGGAGTGGAGTCCCTATTTCTAAAATAACATCAACTAGGGAGTGGAGACCCTATGTTGGAAAAGGTGACTTAGGAGTGGAGACCCTTTGTATAAAATAAAATCAACTAGGGAGTGGAAACCCTATGTTGGAAAGGAGTCTAGAGAGTGGAGGCCTTATGTGTAAAAATAAAATCAACTAGGGAGTGAAGACCCTATGTTGGAAAAGAGACTAGGGAGTGGGGACCCGATGTCTAAAATAACATCAATTAAGGAGTGAAGACCCTACGTTGGAAAGGAGACTAGTGAGTGGAGACCCTATGTCTAAAAAAACATCAAGTAGGGAATGTAGACCATATTTTGGAAAGGATACTAGGGAGTGGAGAACATATGTCTAAAATAACATCAACTAGGGAGTTGGACCCTATGTTGGAAAGGAGACTAGGAAGTGGAAACCTTAAGTCTAATATAAATTTAACTAGGGAGTGGAGACCCTATGTTAGAAAAGATACTAGGGAGTGGAGACCCTATGTCTAAAAACATCAACTAGGGAGTCGAGACCATATGTTGGAAAAGCAGACTAGGAAGTGGAGACTCTATGTTTAAAAACATCAACTAGGGAGTGAAGTCCCTATATTGGAAAAGGCGACTTGGGAGTGGAGACCCTATGTCTAAAATAACATCGACTAGGGAGTGGAGACCCTATGTTGAAAAAGGCGACTAAGGTGTGGAGACCCATTATCTAAAATAAAAACAACTATGGAGTAAAGACCCTAAATTGGAAAAGATACTAGGGAGTGGAGACCCTATGTCTAAAATAATATTAATTAGGGAGTGGAGACCCTATGTTAGAAAGGAGACTAGGGAGTGGAGACCCTATGTCTAAAATAGCATCAACTAGGGAATGGAGACCATATATTGGAAATGAGACTAGGGAGTCGAGCCCTTTGTCTAAAATAAAAAGAACTAGCAAGTGGAAACCCTATGTTGGAAAGGAGACTGGAGAGTGGAGTCCATATGTGTAAAAATAAAATCAACTAGGGAGTGGAGACCCTATGTTGGAAAGGAGACTAGGGAGTGGAGACCCTATGTCTAAAATAACATCAACTAGGGAATGGAGACCATATGTTGGAAAGGAGACTAGGGACTGGAGACCCTATGTCTAAAATTACATCAACTAGGGAGTTGTGACCCCATATTGGAAAGGAGACTAGGGAGTGGAAACCCTATGTCTAAAATAAAATCAATTAGGGAGTGGAGACCATATGTTGGAAAAACAGACTAGGAAGTGGAGACTCTATGTCTAAAAACATCAACTAGGGAATGAAGACCCTATATTGGAAAAGGCGACTTGGGCGTGGAGACCCTATGTCTAAAATATCATCAACTAGGTAGTGGAGACACTATGTTGGAAAAGGCGACTACGGTGTGGAGACCCTTTATCTAAAATAAAAACAACCAGGGAGTAAAGACCCTAAGTTGCAAAAGATACAAGGGAGTGGAGACCCTATGTCTAAAATAACATTAATTATGGAGTGGAGACCCTATGCTAGAAAAGAGACTAGGTAGTGGAGACCCTATGTGTAAAACAACATCAACTAGGGAATGGAGGCCCTATGTTCGAAAGGAGACTAGGGAGTGGAGACCCTATGTCTAAAACTATCAACTATGGAGTGAAGACCCTATATAGGAAAAGGAGCCTAGGGAGTGGAAACCCGATGTCAAAAATAACATCAACTAGGGAGTGGAGATCCTATGTTGGAAAAGGCGACTAAGGAGAGGATACCCTTTGTGTAAACTAAAAACAACTAGGGAGTGGAGATCCTATGTCTAAAATAACATTAATTAGGGAGTGGAGACCCTATGTAAGAAAGGAGACTAGGGAGTGGATACCCTATGTCTAAAATAACATCAACTAGGGAGTAGAGATCCTATGTTGGAAAAAGGCGACTAAGGTGAGGAGACCCTTTGTCTAAAATAAAAACAACTAGGGAGTGGAAACCCTATGTTGGAAAGGAGATTGGAGAGTGGAGTCCATATGTGTAAAAATAAAATAAACTAGGGAGTGAAGACCCTATGTTAGAAAAGAGACTAGGGAGCGGAGACCCTATGTCTAAAATAACATCAATTAGGGAGTGGAGACCCTATCTTGGAAATGAGACTAGGGAGTGGAGACCCTATGTCTAAAATAACATCAACTAGGGAATGGAGACCAGATGTTGGAAAGGAGACTAGGGACTGGAGACCCTATGTCTAAAGTTACATCAACTAGGGAGTTGTGACCCTATATTGGAAAGAAGACTAGGGAGTGGAAACCCTATGTATAAAATAAAATCAACTAGGGAGTGGAGACCATATGTTGGAAAACAGACTAGGAAGTGGAGACTCTATGTCTAAAAACATCAACTAGGGAATGAAGACCCTATATTGGAAAAGGCGACTTGGGAGTGGAGACCCTATGTCTAAAATAACATCAACTAGGTAGTGGAGACACTATGTTGGAAAAGGCGACTACTGTGTGGAGACCCTTTATCTAAAATAAAAACAACTAGGGAGTAAAGACCCTAAGTTGCAAAAGATACAAGGGAGTGGAGACCCTATGTCTAAAATAACATTAATTAGGGAGTGGAGACCCTGTGTTAGAAAGGATACTAGGGAGTGGAGACCCTATGTGTAAAACAACATCAACTAGGGAATGGAGGCCCTATGTTCGAAAGGAGACTAGGGAGTGGAGACCCTATGTCTAAAACTATCAACTAGGGAGTGAAGACCCTATATAGGAAAAGGAGACTAGGAAGTGGAAACCCGATGTCAAAAATAACATCAACTAGGGAGTAGAGATCCTATGTTGGAAAAGGCGAGTAGGGAGAGGATACCCTTTGTGTAAAATAAAAACAACTAGGGAGTGGAGACCCTATGTTTAAAATAACATTAATTAGGGAGGGGAGACCCTATGTTAGAAAGGAGACTAGGGAGTGGATACCCTATGTCTAAAATAACATCAACTAGGGAGTGGAGATCCTATGTTGGAAGAGGCGACTAAGGAGAGGAGACCCTTTGTCTAAAATAAAAACAACTAGGGAGTGGAAACCCTATGTTGGAAAGGAGACTGGAGAGTGGAGTCCATATGTGTAAAAATAAAATCAACTAGGGAGTGAAGACCCTATGTTTGAAAAGAGACTAGGGAGTGGAGACCCTTTGTGTAAAATAAAAACAACTAGGGAGTGGAGACCCTATGTTTAAAATAACATTAATTAGGGAGTGGAGACCCTATGTAAGAAAGGAGACTAGGGAGTGGATACCCTATGTCTAAAATAACATCAACTAGGGAGTAGAGATCCTATGTTGGAAAAAGGCGACTAAGGTGTGGAGACCCATTATCTAAAATAAAAACAACTATGGAGTAAAGACCCTAAATTGGAAAAGATACTAGGGAGTGGAGACCCTATGTCTAAAATAATATTAATTAGGGAGTGGAGACCCTATGTTAGAAAGGAGACTAGGGAGTGGAGACCCTATGTCTAAAATAACATCAACTAGGGAATGGAGACCATATATTGGAAATGAGACTAGGGAGTCGAGACCCTTTGTCTAAAATAAAAACAACTAGCAAGTGGAAACCCTATGTTGGAAAGGAGACTGGAGAGTGGAGTCCATATGTGTAAAAATAAAATCAACTAGGGAGTGAAGACCCTATGTTGGAAAGGAGACTAGGGAGTGGAGACCCTATGTCTAAAATAACATCAACTAGGGAATGGAGACCATATGTTGGAAAGGAGACTAGGGACTGGAGACCCTATGTCTAAAATTACATCAACTAGGGAGTTGTGACCCTATATTGGAAAGGAGACTAGGGAGTGGAAACCCTATGTCTAAAATAAAATCAATTAGGGAGTGGAGACCATATGTTGGAAAAACAGACTAGGAAGTGGAGACTCTATGTCTAAAAACATCAACTAGGGAATGAAGACCCTATATTGGAAAAGGCGACTTGGGCGTGGAGACCCTATGTCTAAAATATCATCAACTAGGTAGTGGAGACACTATGTTGGAAAAGGCGACTACGGTGTGGAGACCCTTTATCTAAAATAAAAACAACCAGGGAGTAAAGACCCTAAGTTGCAAAAGATACAAGGGAGTGGAGACCCTATGTCTAAAATAACATTAATTATGGAGTGGAGACCCTATGCTAGAAAAGAGACTAGGTAGTGGAGACCCTATGTGTAAAACAACATCAACTAGGGAATGGAGGCCCTATGTTCGAAAGGAGACTAGGGAGTGGAGACCCTATGTCTAAAACTATCAACTATGGAGTGAAGACCCTATATAGGAAAAGGAGCCTAGGGAGTGGAAACCCGATGTCAAAAATAACATCAACTAGGGAGTGGAGATCCTATGTTGGAAAAGGCGACTAAGGAGAGGATACCCTTTGTGTAAACTAAAAACAACTAGGGAGTGGAGATCCTATGTCTAAAATAACATTAATTAGGGAGTGGAGACCCTATGTAAGAAAGGAGACTAGGGAGTGGATACCCTATGTCTAAAATAACATCAACTAGGGAGTAGAGATCCTATGTTGGAAAAAGGCGACTAAGGTGAGGAGACCCTTTGTCTAAAATAAAAACAACTAGGGAGTGGAAACCCTATGTTGGAAAGGAGATTGGAGAGTGGAGTCCATATGTGTAAAAATAAAATAAACTAGGGAGTGAAGACCCTATGTTAGAAAAGAGACTAGGGAGCGGAGACCCTATGTCTAAAATAACATCAATTAGGGAGTGGAGACCCTATCTTGGAAATGAGACTAGGGAGTGGAGACCCTATGTCTAAAATAACATCAACTAGGGAATGGAGACCAGATGTTGGAAAGGAGACTAGGGACTGGAGACCCTATGTCTAAAGTTACATCAACTAGGGAGTTGTGACCCTATATTGGAAAGAAGACTAGGGAGTGGAAACCCTATGTATAAAATAAAATCAACTAGGGAGTGGAGACCATATGTTGGAAAACAGACTAGGAAGTGGAGACTCTATGTCTAAAAACATCAACTAGGGAATGAAGACCCTATATTGGAAAAGGCGACTTGGGAGTGGAGACCCTATGTCTAAAATAACATCAACTAGGTAGTGGAGACACTATGTTGGAAAAGGCGACTACTGTGTGGAGACCCTTTATCTAAAATAAAAACAACTAGGGAGTAAAGACCCTAAGTTGCAAAAGATACAAGGGAGTGGAGACCCTATGTCTAAAATAACATTAATTAGGGAGTGGAGACCCTATGTTAGAAAGGAGACTAGGGAGTGGAGACCCTATGTGTAAAACAACATCAACTAGGGAATGGAGGCCCTATGTTCGAAAGGAGACTAGGGAGTGGAGACCCTATGTCTAAAACTATCAACTAGGGAGTGAAGACCCTATATAGGAAAAGGAGACTAGGAAGTGGAAACCCGATGTCAAAAATAACATCAACTAGGGAGTAGAGATCCTATGTTGGAAAAGGCGAGTAGGGAGAGGATACCCTTTGTGTAAAATAAAAACAACTAGGGAGTGGAGACCCTATGTTTAAAATAACATTAATTAGGGAGGGGAGACCCTATGTTAGAAAGGAGACTAGGGAGTGGATACCCTATGTCTAAAATAACATCAACTAGGGAGTGGAGATCCTATGTTGGAAGAGGCGACTAAGGAGTGGAGACCCTTTGTCTAAAATAAAAACAACTAGGGAGTGGAAACCCTATGTTGGAAAGGAGACTGGAGAGTGGAGTCCATATGTGTAAAAATAAAATCAACTAGGGAGTGAAGACCCTATGTTTGAAAAGAGACTAGGGAGTGGAGACCCTATGTCTAAAATAACATCAATTAGGGAGTGGAGACCCTATGTTGGAAAGGAAGACTAGTAAGTGGAGACTCTATGTCTTAAAACATCAACTAGGGAGTGAAGACCCTATATTGCAAAAGGCGACTTGGGAATGGAGACCCTATGTCTAAAATAACATTAACTAGGGAGTGGAGACCCTATGTTGGAAAAGACGACTAAGGTGTGGAGATCCTTTATCTAAAATAAAAACAACTAGAGAGTAAAGACCCTAAGTTGGAAAAGATACTAGGGAGTGGAGACCCTATGTCTAAAATAACATTAATTAGGGAGTGGAGACCCTATGTTAGAAAGGAGGCTAGGGAGTGGAGACCCTATGTCTAAAATAACATCAACTAGGGAGAGGAGATCCTGTGTTGGAAAAGGCGACTAAGGTGTGGAGACCCTTTGTCTAAAATAACATCAATTAAGGAGTGGAGACCCTATGTTGGAAAGGAGACTAGGTAGTGGAGACCCTATGTAGAAAATAACATCAATTAGGTTGTGGAGACCCTATGTTGGAAAGGAGACTGGAGAGTGGAGACCATATGTGTAAAAATAAAATCAACTAAAGAGTGAAGACCCTAAGTTGGAAAAGAGACTAGGGAGTGGAGACCCTATGTCTAAAATAACATCAACTAGGGAATGGAGACCAGATGTTGGAAAGGAGACTAGGGACTGGAGACCCTATGTCTAAAGTTACATCAACTAGGGAGTTGTGACCCTATATTGGAAAGGAGACTAGGGAGTGGAAACCCTATGTATAAAATAAAATCAACTAGGGAGTGGAGACCATATGTTGGAAAACAGACTAGGAAGTGGAGACTCTATGTCTAAAAACATCAACTAGGGAATGAAGACCCTATATTGGAAAAGGCGACATGGGAGTGGAGACCCTATGTCAAAAATAACATCAACTAGGTAGTGGAGACACTATGTTGGAAAAGGCGACTACGGTGTGGAGACCCTTTATCTAAAATAAAAACAACTAGGGAGTAAAGACCCTATGTTGCAAAAGATACAAGGGAGTGGAGACCCTATGTCTAAAATAACATTAATTAGGGAGTGGAGACCCTGTGTTAGAAAGGAGACTAGGGAGTGGAGACCCTATGTGTAAAACAACATCAACTAGGGAATGGAGGCCCTATGTTCGAAAGTAGACTAGGGAGTGGAGACCCTATGTCTAAAACTATCAACTAGGGAGTGAAGACCCTATATAGGAAAAGGAGACTAGGAAGTGGAAACCCGATGTCAAAAATAACATCAACTAGGGAGTGGAGATCCTATGTTGGAAAAGGCGAGTAGGGAGAGGATACCCTTTGTGTAAAATAAAAACAACTAGGGAGTGGAGACCCTATGTCTAAAATATCATTAATTAGGGAGTGGAGACCCTATGTTAGAAAGGAGACTAGGGAGTGGATACCCTATGTCTAAAATAACATCAACTAGGGAGTGGAGATCCTATGTTGGAAGAGGCGACTAAGGAGAGGAGACCCTTTGTCTAAAATAAAAACAACTAGGGAGTGGAAACCCTATGTTGGAAAGGAGACTGGAGAGTGGAGTCCGTATGTGTGAAAATAAAATCAACTAGGGAGTGAAGACCCTATGTTGGAAAAGAGACTAGGGAGTGGAGACCCTATGTCTAAAATAATATCAATTAGGGAGTGGAGACCCTATGTTGGAAAGGAGACTATGGAGTGGAGACCCTATGTCTAAAATAACATCAACTAGGGAGTGGTGACCCTATGTTGGGAAGGAGACCAGGGAGTGTAAACCCTAAGTCTAAAATAATATCAACTAGGGAGTGGAGACCATATGTTAGAAAAGAGACTAAGGAGTGGAGACCCTATGTCTAAAAACATCAACTAGGTTGTGGAGACCATATGTTGGAAAACCAGACTAGGAATTTGAGACTCTACGTCTAAAAACATCAACTAGGGAGTGAAGACCCTATATTGGAAAAGGCGACTTGGGAGTGGAGATCCTATGCCTAAAATAACATCAACTAGTGAGTGGAGACCCAACGTTTGAAAAGGCGACTAAGGTGTGGAAACCCTTTATCTAAAATAAAATCAACTAGGGAGTGAAGACCCTATGTTGGAAAAGAGACTAGGGAGTGGAGACCCTATGTCTAAAATAACATCAATTAGGGAGTGGAGACCCTATGTTAGAAAGTAGACTAGGGAGTGGAGACCCTATGTATAAAATAACATCAACTAGGAGTGGAGATCCTGTGTTGGAAAAGGCGACTAAGGTGTGGAGACCCTTTGTCTAAAATAACATCAATTAAGGAGTGGAGACCCTATGTTGGAAAGGAGACTAGGTAGTGGAGACCCTATGTCTAAAATAACATCAATTAGGTTGTGGAGACCCTATGTTGGAAAGGAGACTGGAGAGTGGAGACCATATGTGTAAAAATAAAATCAACTAGGGAGTGAAGACCCAAAGTTGGAAAAGAGACTAGGGAGTGGAGACCCTATGTCTAAAATAACATCAACTAGGGAGTGGAGATCCTATGTTGGAAGAGACGACTAAGGAGAGGAGACCCTTTGCCTAAAATAAAAACAACTAGGGAGTGGAAACCCTATGTTGGAAAGGAGACTGGAGAGTGGAGTCCATATGTGTAAAAATAAAATCAACTAGGGAGTGAAGACCCTATGTTGGAAAAGAGACTAGGGAGTGGAGACCCTATGTCTAAAATAACATCAACTAGGGAGTTGTGACCCTATGTTGGGAAGGAGACCAGGGAGTGGAAACCCTAAGTCTAAAATAATATCAACTAGGGAGTGGAGACCATATGTTAGAAAAGAGACTAAGGAGTGGAGACCCTATGTCTAAAACCATCAACTAGGGAGTCGAGACCATATGTTGGAAAACAAGACTAGGAATTGGAGACTCTACGTCTAAAAACATCAACTAGGGAGTGAAGACCCTATATTGGAAAAGGCGACTTGGGAGTGGAGATCCTATGCCTAAAATAACATCAACTAGTGAGTGGAGACCCAACGTTTGAAAAGGCGACTATGGTGTGGAAACCCTTTATCTAAAATAAAAACAACTAAGGAGTAAAGACCCTAAGTTGGAAAAGATACTAGGGAGTGGAGACCCTATGTCTAAAATAATATCAACAAGGGAGTGGAGACCCTATGTTAGAAAAGAGACTAAGGAGTGAAGACCCTATGTCTAAAAACATCAACTAGGGAGTGGAGACCATATGTTGGAAAAACAAACTAGGAAGTGGAGACTCTATGTCTAAAAATATCAACTAGGGAATGAAGACCCTATATTGGAAAAGGCAACTTGGAAGTGGAGACCCTATGTCTAAAATAACATCAACTAGGGAGTGGAGACCCTATGATGGAAAATGAAACTAAGGTGTGGAGACCCTTTATATAAAATAAAAACAACTAGGGAGTAAAGACCGTAAGTTGCAAAAGATACAAGGGAGTGGAGACCATATGTCTAAAATAACATTAATTAGGGAGTGGAGACCCTATGTTAGAAAGGAGACTAGGGAGTGGAGACCCTATGTGTAAAACAACATCAACTAGGGAATGGAGGCCCTATGTTGGAAAGGAGACTAGGGAGTGGAGACCGAATGTCTAAAACTATCAACTAGGGAGTGAAGACCCTATATAGGAAAAGGCGACTAGGGAGTGGAAACCCGATGTCGAAAATAACATCAACTAGGGAGTGGATATCCTATGTTGGAAAAGGAGACTAGGGAGAGGAGACCCTTTGTGTAAAATAAAAACAATTAGGGAGTGGAAACCCTATGTTGGAAAGGAGACTAGATAGTGGAGACCATATGTGTAAAAATAAAATCAACTAGGGAGTGAAGACCCTATGTTGGAAAAGAGACTAGGGAGTGGAGACCCTATGTCTAAAATAACATCAATTAGGGAGTGGAGAACCTATGTTGGAAAGGAGACTAGGGAGTGGAGACCCTATGTCTAAAATAACATCAACTAGGGAATGGAGACCATATGTTGGAAATGAGACTAGGGAGTGGAGACCCTATGTCTAAACTAACATCAACTAGGGAGTTGTGACCCTATGTTGGGAAGAAGACCAGGGAGTGGAAACCCTAATTCTAAAATAATATCAACAAGGGAGTGGAGACCCTATGTTAGAAAAGAGACTAAGGTGTGAAGACCCTATGTCTAAAAACATCAACTAGGGAGTGGAGACCATATGTTGGAAAAACAAACTAGGAAGTGGAGACTCTATGTCTAAAAACATCAGCTAGGGAATGAAGACCATATATTGGAAAAGGCGACTTGGGAGTGGAGACCCTATGTCTAAAATAACATCAACTAGGGAGTGGAGACCCTATTTTGGAAAAGGAAACTAAGGTGTGGAGACCCTTTATATAAAATAAAAACAACTAGGGAGTAAAGACCCTAAGTTGCAAAAGATACAAGGGAGTGGAGACCCTATGTCTAAAATAACATTAATTAGGGAGTGGAGACCCTATGTTAGAAAGGAGACTAGGGAGTGGAGCCCCTATGTGTAAAACAACATCAACTAGGGAATGGAGGCCCTATGTTGGAAATTTGACTAGGGAGTGGAGACCCTATGTCTAAAACTATCAACTAGGGAGTGAAGACCCTATATAGGAAAAGGCGACTATGGAGTGGAAACCCGATGTCGAAAATAACATCAACTAGGGAGTGGAGATCCTATGTTGGAAAAGGAGACTAGGGAGAGGAGACCCTTTGTGTAAAATAAAAACAACTAGGGAGTGGAAACCCTATGTTGGAAAGGAGACTAGATAGTGGAGACCATTTGTGTAAAAATAAAATCAACTAGGGAGTGAAGACCCTATGTTGGAAAAGAGACTAGGGAGTTGAGACCCTATGACTAAAATAACATCAACTAGGGAATGGAGACCATATATTGGAAAGGAGACTAGGGACTAGAGACCCTTTATCTAAAATTACATCAACTAGGGAATGGAGACCATATGTTGGAAAGGAGACTAGGGAGTGGAGACCCTATGTCTAAAGTAACATCAACTAGGGAGTTGTGACCCTATGTTGGGAAGGAGACCAGGGAGTGGAAACCCTAAGTCTAAAATAATATCAACTAGGGAGTGGAGACCCTATGTTAGAAAAGAGACTAAGGAGTGAAGACCCTATGTCTAAAAACATCAACTAGGGACTTGAGACCATATGTTGGAAAAGCAGACTAGGAAGTGGAGACTCTATGTCTAAAACAATCAACTAGGGAGTGAATACCCTATATTTGAAAAGGCGACTTGGGAGTGGAGACCTTGTGCCTAAAATAACATCAACTAGGGTGTGGAGACCCAACGTTTTAAAAGGCGACTAAGGTGTGGAAACCCTTTATCTAAAATAAAAAATAACTAAGGAGTAAAGACCCTAAGTTGAAAAAGATACTAAAGAGTGGAGACCCTATGTCTAAAATAACATTAATTAGGGAGTGGATACCCAATGTGTAAAATAAAATCAACAAGGGAATGGAGACCCTATGTTGGAAAGAAGACTAGGGAGTGGAGACCCTATGTCTAAAATAACATCAACTATGGAGTTGTGACCCTATGTTTGAAAGGAGACTAGGGAGTGGAAACCCTAAGTCTAAAATAAAATCAACTAGGGAGTAGAGACCCTATGTTTGAAAAGAGACTAAGGAGTGAAGACCCTATGTCTAAAAACATCAACTAGGGAGTGGAGACCATATGTTGGAAAATCAGACTAGGAAGTGGAGACTCTATGTCTAAAAACATCAACTAGGGAGTGAAGACCCTATATTGGAAAAGGCTACTTGGGAGTGGAGACCTTGTGCCTAAAAAAACATCAACTAGGGAGTGGAGACCCAACGTTTGAAAAGGCGACTAAGGTGTGGAAACCTTTATCTAAAATAAAAACAACTAAGGAGTAAAGACCCTATGTTGGAAAAGATACTAGGGAGTGGAGACCCTATGTCTAAAATAACATTAATTAGGGAGTGGAGACCCTATGTTAGAAAGGATACCAGGGAGTGGATACCCTATATGTAAAATAAAATCAACTAGGGAATAGATACCCTATGTTGGAAAGGAGACTAGGGAGTGGAGACCCTATGTCTAAAATAACATCAACTAGGGAGTTGTGACCCTATGTTGGAAAGGAGATTAGGGAGTGGAAACCCTAATTCTAAAATAAAATCAACTAGGGAGTGGAGTCCCTATGTTAGAAAAGACACTAAGGAGTGGAGACCCTATGTCTAAAAACATCAACTAGGGAGTGGAGACCATATGTTGGAAAAACAGACTAGGAAGTGGAGACTCTATGTCTAAAAACATCAACTAGGGAGTGAAGACCCTATATTGGAAAAGGCGACTTGGGAGTGAAGACCCTATATCTAAAATAACATCAACTAGGGAGTGGAGACCCTATGTTGGAAAAGGCGACTAAGGTGTAAAGACCCTTTATCCAAAATAAAAACAACTAGGAAGTAATGACCCTAATTTGCAAAAGATACAAGGGAGTGGAGACCCTATGTCTAAAATAACATTAATTAGGGAGTGGAGACCCTATGTTAGAAAGGAGACTAGGGAGTGGAGACCCTATGTGTAAAACAACATCAACTAGGGAATGGAGACCCTATGTTGGAAAGGAGACTAGGGAGTGGAGACCCTATATCTAAAACTATCAACTAGGGAGTGAAGACCCTATATAGGAAAAGACGACTAGGGAGTGGAGACCCTATGTCGAAAATAACATAAATTAGGGAGTGGAGATCCTATGTTGGAAAACGCGACTAGGGAGAGGAGACCCTTTGTGTAAAATAAAAACAACTAGGGAGTGGAAACCCTAAGTTGGAAAGGAGACTAGATAGTGGAGACCATATGTGTAAAAATAAAATCAAGTAGGGAGTGAAGACCCTATGTTGGAAAGGATACTAGGGAGTGGAGACCCTGTGTCTAAAATAACATCAACTAGAGAATGGAGTCCATATGTTGGAAAAGAGACTAGGGAGTGGAGACTCTATGTCTAAAATAACATCAACTAGTAGTTGTGACCCTATGTTGGGAAGGAGACCAGGGAGTGGAAACCCTAAGTCTAAAATAATATTAACTAGGGAGTGGAGACCCTATGTTAGAAAAGAGACTAAGGAGTGGAAACCCTATGTCTAAAAACATCAACTAGGGAGTAGAGACCATATATTGGAAAAGTAGACTAGGAAGTGGACACTTTATGTCTAAAAACATCAATTAGGGAGTGAAAACCCTGTATTGTAAAAGGTGACTTGGGAGTGGAGACCCTATGCCTAAAATAACAGCAACTAAGGAGTGGAGACCCTTTGTTGGAAAAGGCGACGAAAGTGTGGAGACCCTTTATATAAAATAAAAACAACTAGGGAGTAAAGACCCTAAGTTGCAAAAGATACAAGGGAGTGGAGACCGTATGTCTAAAATAACATTAATTAAGGAGTGGAGACTCTGTATTAGAAAGGATACTAGGGAGTGGAGACCCTATGTGTAAAACAACATCAACTAGGGAATGGAGGCCCTATGTAGGAAAGGAGACTAGGGAGTGAAGACCCTATGTCTAAAACTATCAACTAGGGAGTGAAGACCCTATATAGGAAAAGACGACTAGGGAGTGGAAACCCGATGTCGAAAATAACATTAACTAGGGAGTGGAGATCCTATGTTGGAAAAGGAGACTAGGGAGAGGAGACCCTTTGTGTAAAATAAAAACAACTAGGGACTGGAAACCCTATGTTAGAAAGGAGACTAGATAGTGGAGACCATATGTGTAAAAATAAAATCAACTAGGGAGTGAAGACCCTATGTTGGAAAAGAGACTAGGGAGTGGAGACCCTATGTCTAAAATAACATCAATTAGGGAGTGGAGACCCTATGTTGGAAAGGAGACTAGGGAGTGGAGACCCTAGGTCGGAACGGAGACTAGGGTGTGGAGACCCTATGTCTAAAATAGCATCAACTAGAGAATGGAGACCATATGTTGGAAAGGAGACTAGGAAGTGGAGACCCTATGTCTAAAATAACATCAACTAGGGAGTTGTGACCCTATGTTGGGAAGGAAACTAGGGAGTGGAAACCCTAAGTCTAAAATAAAATCAACTAGGGAGTGGAGACCCTATGTTAGAAAAGAGACTAAGGAGTGGAGACCCTATGTATAAAAACATCAACTAGGGAGCGAAGACCCTATATTGGAAAAGGCGACTTGGGAGTGAAGACCCTATGTCTAAAATAACATCAACTAGGGAGTGGAGACCCTATGTTGGAAAAGGCGACTAAGGTGTGGAGACCCTTTATCTAAAATAAAAACAACTAGGAAGTAAAGACCCTAAGTTGCAAAAGATACAAGGGAGTGGAGACCCTATGTCTAAAATAACATTAATTAGGGAGTGGAGACCCTATGTTAGGAAGGAGACTAGGGAGTGGAGACCCTATGTGTAAAACAACATCAACTAGGGAATGGAGACCCTATGTTGGAAAGGAGACTAGGGAGTGGAGACCCTATGTCTAAAACTATCAACTAGGGAGTGAAGACCCTATATAGGAAAAGGCGACTAGGGAGTGGAGACCCTATGTCGAAAATAACATTAATTAGGGAGTGGAGATCCTATGTTGGAAAACGCGACTAGGGAGAGGAGACCCTTTGTGTAAAATAAAAATAACTAGGGAGTGGAAACCCTAAGTTGGAAAGGAGACTAGATAGTGGTGACCATATGTGTAAAAATAAAATCAAGTAGGGAGTGAAGACCCTATGTTGGAATGGATACTAGGGAGTGGAGACCCTATGTCTAAAATAACATCAACTATGGAATGGAGACCATATGTTGGAAAGGAGACTAGGGAGCGGAGACCCTATGTCTAAAATAACATCAACTAGTAGTTGTGACCCTATGTTGGGAAGGAGACCAGGGAGTGGAAACCCTAAGTCTAAAATAATATTAACTAGGGAGTGGAGACCCTATGTTAGAAAAGAGACTAAGGAGTTGAGACCCTATGTCTAAAAACATCAACTAGGGAGTAGAGACCATATTTTGGAAAAGTAAACTAGGTAGTGGACACTTTATGTCTAAAAACATCAACTAGGGAGTGAAAACCCTGTATTGGAAAAGGTGACTTGGGAGTGGAGACCCTATGCCTAAAATAACAGCAACTAAGGAGTGGAGACCCTATGTCTAAAATAACATTAATTTTGGAGTGGAGACCCTATGTTAGAAAGGAGACTAGGGAGTGGAGACCCTATGTGTAAAATAACCTCAACTAGGGAATGGAGACCCTATGTTGGAAAGGAGACTAGGGAGTGGAGACCCTATGTCTAAAATAACATGAACTAGAGAATGGAGACCCTATGTTCGAAAAGAGACTTGGGAGTGGAGACCCTATGTCTAAAATAAAATCAACTAGGGAGTGGAGACGCTATGTTGGAAAAGATACTAGGAATGGAGACCATATGTCTAAAATAACATCAACTAGGGAATGGAGACCCTATGTTGGAAAAACAGACTAGGGAGTGGAGACCCTATGTCTAAAAACATCAACTAGGGAGTGGAGACCATATGTTGGAAAAGCAGACTAGGTAGTGGAGACTCTATGTGCAAAACCATCAACTAAGGAGTGAAGACCCTATATTGGAAAAGGCGACTAGGGAGTGGAGACCCTATGTCTAAAATAACATCAACTAGGGAGTGGAAACCGTATGGTGGAAAAGGCGACTAAGGTGTGTAGACCCATTTTCTTAAATAAATACAACTAGGGAGTGGAAAACCTATGTTGGAAAGTAGACTAGAGAGTGGAGACCCTATGTATGAAAATAAAATCAACTAAAGAGTAAAGACCCTTTGTTGGCAAAAATACTAGGGAGTGGAGACCCTGTGTCTAAAATACCATCAACTAGGGAGTTGTGACCCTATGTTGGAAAGGAGACTAGTGAGTGGAAACCCTGTGTCTAAAATAAAATCAACTAGGGAGTGGGGACACTATGTTGGAAAATAGCCTAGAGAGTGGAGACCCTATGTCTAAAAACATCAACTAGGGAGTGGAGACCATATGTTGGAAAAACAGACTAGGAAGTGGAGACTCTATGTCTAAAAACAACAACTAGGGAGTGAAGACCCTATATTGGAAAAGGCGACTTGGGAGTGAAGACCCTATATCTAAAATAGCATCAACTAGGGAGTGGAGACCCTATGTTGGAAAAGGTGTGGAGACCCTTTATCCAAAATAAAAACAACTAGGAAGTAAAGACCCTAATTTGCAAAAGATACAAGGGAGTGGAGACCCTATGTCTAAAATAATATTAATTAGGGAGTGGAGACCCTATGTTAGAAAGGATACTAGGGAGTGGAGACCCTATGTGTAAAACAACATCGACAAGGGAATGGAGACCCTATGTTGGAAAGGAGACTAGGGAGTGGAGACCCTATGTCTAAAACTATCAACTAGGGAGTAAAGACCCTATATATGAAAAGGCGACTAGGGAGTGGAGACCCTATGTCGAAAATAACATCAATTAGGGAGTGGAGATCCTATGTTGGAAAACGCGACTAGGGAGAGGAGACCCTTTGTGTAAAATAAAAAAAACTAGGGAGTGGAAACCCTAAGTTGGAAAGGAGACTAGATAGTGGAGACCATATGTGTAAAAATAAAATCAAGTAGGGAGTGAAGACCCTATGTTGGAAAGGATACTAGGGAGTGGAGACCCTATGTCTAAAATAACATCAACTAGGGAGTAGAGACCATATGTTGGAAAAGTAGACTAGGAAGTGGACACTTTATGTCTAAAAACATCAACTAGGGAGTGAAAACCCTGTATTGGAAAAGGTGACTTGGGAGTGGAGACCCTATGCCTAAAATAACAGTAACTAGGGAGTGGAGACCCTATGTTGGAAAAGGCGACGAAGGTGTGGAGACCCATTATATAAAATAAAAACAACTAGGGAGTAAAGACCCTATGTCGCAAAAGATACAAGGGAGTGGAGACTGTATGTCTAAAATAACATTAATTAGGGAGTGGAGACTCTGTGTTAGAAAGGAGACTAGGGAGTGGAGACCCTATGTGTAAAACAACATCAACTAGGGAATGGAGCCCCTATGTTGGAAAGGAGACTAGGGAGTGAAGACCCTATGTCTAAAACTATCAACTAGGGAGTGAAGACCCTATATAGGAAAAGGCGACTAGGGAGTGGAAACCCGATGTCGAAAATAACATCAACTAGGGAGTGGAGATCCTATGTTGGAAAAGGAGACTAGGGAGAAGAGACCCTTTGTGTAAAATAAAAACAACTAGGGACTGGAAACCCTATGTTGGAAAGGAGACTAGATAGTGGAGACCATATGTGTAAAAATAAAATCAACTAGGGAGTGAAGACCCTATGTTGGAAAAGAGACTAGGGAGTGGAGACCCTATATCTAAAATAACATCAACTAGGGAATGAAGACCACATGTTGGAAAGGAGACTAGGGAGTGGAGACCCTATGTCTAAAATAACATCAACTAGTAGTTTCGACCCTATGTTGGGAAGGAGACCAGGGAGTGGAAACCCTAAGTCTAAAATAATATTAACTAGGGAGTGGAGACCCTAAGTTAGAAAAGAGACTAAGGAGTGGAGACCCTATGTCTAAAAACATCAACTAGGGAGTAGAGACCATATGTTGGAAAAGTAGACTAGGAAGTGGACACTTTATGTCTAAAAACATCAACTAGGGAGAGAAAACCCTGTATTGGAAAAGGTGACTTGGGAGTGGAGACCCTATGCCTAAAATAAAAGCAACTAGGGAGTAGAGACCCTATGTTGGAAAAGGCGACGAAGGTGTGGAGACCCTTTATATAAAATAAAAACAACTAGGGAGTAAAGACCCTAAGTTGCAAAAGATACAAGGGAGTGGAGACCGTATGTCTAAAATAACATTAATTAGGGAGTGGAGACTCTGTGTTAGAAAGGAGACTAGGGAGTGGAGACCCTATGTGTAAAACAACATCAACTAGGGAATGGAGGCCCTATGTTTGAAAGGAGACTAGGGAGTGAAGACCCTATGTCTAAAACTATCAACTAGGGAGTGAAGACCCTATATAGGAAAAGGCGACTAGGGAGTGGAAACCCGATGTCGAAAATAACATCAACTAGGGAGTGGAGATCCTACGTTGGAAAAGGAGACTAGGGAGAGGAGACCCTTTGTGTAAAATAAAAACTACTAGGGACTGGAAACCCTATGTTGGAAAGGAGACTAGATAGTGGAGACCATATGTGTAAAAATAAAATCAACTAGGGAGTGAAGACCCTATGTTGGAAAAGAGACTAGGGAGTGGAGACCCTATGTCTAAAATAACATCAATTAGGGAGTGGAGATCCTATGTTGGAAAGGAGACAAGACAGTGGAGACCCTATGTCTAAAATAACATCAACTAGGGAATGGAGACCATATGTTGGAAAGGAGACTAGGGAGTGGAGACCCTATGTCTAAAATAACATCAACTAGGGAGTTGTGACCCTATGTTGCGAAGGAAACCAAGGAGTGGAAACCCTAAGTCTAAAATAAAATCAACTAGGGAGTGGAGACCCTATGTTAGAAAAGAGACTAAGGAGTGGAGACCCTATGTCTACAAACATCAACTAGGGAGTGAAGACCCTATATCTAAAATAACATCAACTAGGGAGTGGAGACCCTATGTTGGAAAAGGCGACTAAGGTGTGGAGACCCTTTATCTAAAATAAAAACAACTAGGCAGTAAAGACCCTAAGTTGCAAAAGATACAAGGGAGTGGAGACCCAATGTCTAAAATAACATTAATTAGGGAGTGGAGACCCTATGTTAGAAAGGAGACTAGGGAGTGGAGACCCTATGTGTAAAACAACATCAACTAGGGAATGGAGACCCTATGTTGGAAAGGAGACTAGGGAGTGGAGACCCTATGTCTAAAACTATCGACTAGGGAGTGGAGACCCTATGTCGAAAATAACATCAATTAGGGAGTGGAGATCCTATGTTGGAAAACGCGACTAGGGAGAGGAGACCCTTTGTGTAAAATAAAAACAACTAGGGAGTGGAAACCCTAAGTTGGAAAGGAGACTAAATAGTGGAGACCATATGTGTAAAAATAAAATCAAGTAGGGAGTGAAGACCCTATGTTGGAAAGGATACTAGGGAGTGGAGACCCTATGTCTAAAATAACATCAACTAGGGAATGAAGACCATATGTTGGAAATGAGACTAGGGAGTGGAGACCCTATGTCTAAAATAACATCAACTAGTAGTTGTGACCCTATGTTGGGAAGGAGACTAGGGAGTGGAAACCCTAAGTCTAAAATAATATTAACTAGGGAGTGGAGACCCTATGTTAGAAAAGAGACTAAGGAGTGGAGACCCTATGTCTAAAAACATCAACTAGAGAGTAGAGACCATATGTTGGAAAAGTAGACTAGGAAGTGGACACTTTATGTCTAAAAACATCAACTAGGAAGTGAAAATCCTGTATTGGAAAAGGTGACTTGGGAGTGGAGACCCTATGCCTAAAATAACAGCAACTAGGGAGTGGAGACCCTATGTTGGAAAAGGCGACGAAGGTGTGGAGACCATTTATATAAAATAAAAACAACTAGTGAGTAAAGACCCTAAGTTGCAAAAGATACAAGGGAGTGGAGACCGTATGTCTAAAATAACATTAATTAGGGAGTGTTGACTCTGTGTTAGAAAGGAGACTAGGGAGTGGAGACCCTATGTGTAAAACAACATCAACTAGGGAATGGAGGCCCTATGTTGGAAAGGAGACTAGGGAGTGAAGACCCTATGTCTAAAACTATCAACTAGGGAGTGAAGACCCTATATAGGAAAAGGCGACTAGGGAGTGGAAACCCGATGTCGAAAATAACATCAACTAGGGAGTGGAGATCCTATGTTTGAAAATGAGACTAGGGAGAGGAGACCCTTTGTGTAAAATAAAAACAACTAGGGACTGGAAACCCTATGTTGGAAAGGAGACTAGATAGTGGAGACCATATGTGTAAAAATAAAATCAACTAGGGAGTGAAGACCCTATGTTGGAAAAGAGACTAGGGAGTGGAGACCCTATGTCTAAAATAACATCAACTAGGGAATGGAGACCATATGTTGGAAAGGAGACTAGGGAGTGGAGACCCTATGTCTAAAATAACATCAACTAGGGAGTTGTGACCCTATGTTGGGAAGGAAACCAGGGAGTGGAAACCCTAAGTCTAAAATAAAATCAACTAGGGAGTGGAGACCCTATGTTAGAAAAGAGACTAAGGAGTGGAGACCCTATGTCTAAAAACATCAACTAGGGAGTGAAGACCCTATATTGGAAAAGGCGACTTGGGAGTGAAGACCCTATGTCTAAAATAACATCAACTAGGGAGTGAAGACCCTATGTTTGAAAAGGCGACTAAGGTGTGGAGACCCTTTATATAAAATAAAAACAACTAGGAAGTAAAGACCCTAAGTTGAGACCCTATGTCTAAAATTACATCAATTAGGGAGTGGAGAACCTATGTTGGAAAGGAGACTAGGTAGTAGAGAGCCTATGTGTAAAACAACATCAACTAGGGAATGGAGACCCTATGTTGGAAAGGAGACTAGGGAGTGGAGACCCTATGTCTAAAACTATCAACTAGGGAGTGAAGACGCTATATAGGAAAAGGCGACTAGGGAGTGGAGACCCTATGTCGAAAATAACATCAATTAGGGAGTGGAGATCCTATGTTGGAAAATGCAACTAGGGAGAGGAGACCCTTTGTGTAAAATAAAAACAACTAGGGAGTGGAAACCCTAAGTTGGAAAGGCGACTAGATAGTGGAGACCATATGTGTAAAAATAAAATCAGGTAGGGAGTGAAGACCCTATGTTGGAAAGGATACTAGGGAGTGGAGACCCTATGTCTAAAATAACATCAACTAGGGAATGGAGACCATATGTTGGGAAGGAGACTAGGGAGTGGAGACCATATGTCTAAAATAACATCAACTAGGGAGTTGTGACCCTATGTTGGGAAGGAGACCAGGGAGTGGAAACCCTAAGTCTAAAATAATATTAACTATGTAGTGGAGACCCTATGTTAGAAAAGGGACTAAGGAGTGGAGACCCTATGTCTAAAAACATCAACTAGGGAGTAGAGACCATATGTTGGAAAAGTAGACTAGGAAGTGGAGACTTTATGTCTAAAAGTATCAACTAGGGAGTGAAGACCCTATATTAGAAAAGGTGACTTGGGAGTGGAGACCCTATGCCAAAAATAACAGCAACTAGGGAGTGGAGACCCTAAGTTAGAAAAGATACTAGGGAGTGGAGACCCTATGTCTAAAATAACATTAATTATGGAGTGGAGACCCTATGTTAGAAAGGAGACTAGGGAGTGGAGACACTATGTGTAAAATAACATCAACTAGGGAATAGAGACCCTATGTTGGAAAGGAGACTAGGGAGTGGAGACCCTATGTCTAAAATAACATCAACTAGGGAATGGAGACCCTATGTTCGAAAAGTGACTTGGGAGTGGAGACCCTATGTCTAAAATAAAATCAACTAGGGAGTGGAGAAGCTATGTTGGAAAAGATACTAGGAATGGAGACCATATGTCTAAAACAACATCAACTAGGGAATGGAGACCGTATGTTGGAAAAAGAGACTAGGGAGTGGAGACCCTATGTCTAAAAACATCAACTAGGGAGTGGAGACCATATGTTGGAAAAGCAGACTAGGTAGTGGAGACTCTATGTGCAAAACCATCAACTAGGGAGTGAAGACCCTATATTGGAAAAGGCGACTAGGGAGTGGAGACCCTATGTCTAAAATATCATCAACTAGGGAGTGGAAACCGTATGGTGGAAAAGGCGACTAAGGTGTGGAGACCCATTGTCTTAAATAAATACAACTAGGGAGTGGAAACCCTATGTTGGAAAGTAGACTAGAGAGTGGAGACCCTATGTATAAAAATAAAATCAACTAAAGAGTAAAGACCCTTTGTTGGAAAAAATACTAGGGAGTGAAGACCCTGTGTCTAAAATACCATCAACTAGGGAGTTGTGACCCTATGTTGGAAAGGAGACTAGGGAGTGGAAACCCTATGTCTAAAATAAAATCAACTAGGGAGTGGAGACACTATGTTGGAAAAGAGCCTAGAGAGTGGAGACCCTATGTCTAAAATAACACCAATTAGGGAGTGGAGATCCTATGTTGGAAAGGAGACTAGGGAGTGGAGACCCTATGTCTAAGATAACATCAACTAGGGAATGGAGACCATATGTTGGCAAGGAGACTAGGGAGTGAAAACCCTAAGTCTAAAATAAAATCAACTAGGGAGTGGAGACCCTATGTTAGAAAAGAGACTAAGGAGTGGAGACCCTATGTCTAAAAACATCAACTAGGGAGTGGAGACCATATGTTAGAAAAGCAGACTAGGAAGTGGAGACTCTATTTCTAAAAACATCAACTAGGGAGTGAAGACCCTATATAGGAAAAGGAGACTACCAAGTGGAGACCCTATGTCTAAAATAACATCAACTAGGGAGTGGAGATCATATGTTGGAAAAGGCGACTAAGGTGTGGAGACCCTATCTTGGAAAGTAGACTAAGAGTGGAGACCCTATGTGTAAAAATAAAATCAACTAGGGAGTAAAGACCCTATGTTGGAAAAGATACTAGGGAGTGGAGACCCTATGTCTAAAATAACATCAATTAGGGAGTGGAGACCCTATGTTGGAAAGGAGACTATGGAATGGAGACCCTATGTCTAAAATAACATCAACTAGGGAGTGGAGACCCTATGTTCCAAAAGAGACTAAGGAGTGGAGTCCTTATGTCTAAAATAAAATCAACTAGGGAGTGGAGACCCTATGTTGGGAAAGAGACTAGGGAGTGGAGACCATATGTCTAAAACAACATCAACTAGGGAATGGAGACCCTATGTTGGAAAAACAGACTAGGGAGTGGAGACCCTATGTCTAAAAACATCAACCAAGGAGTGGAGACCGTATGTTGGAAAAAAGATTAAAGAGTGGAGACCCTATAATAAAAACATCAACTAGGAAGTGAAGACCCTATATTGGAAAAAGAGAATAGGAAGTGGAGACCCTATGTCTAAAATTACATCCACTAGGGAGTTAAGACCCTTTGTTGGAAAAGGTGACTACGGTGTGGAGACCCTTTGTCTAAAATAAAATCAACTAGGGAGTAAAGACCCTATGTTGGAAAAGATACTAGGGAGTGGAGTCCTTATGTCCAAAATAAAATCAACTAGGGAGTGAAGACCCTATGTTGGAAAGGAGATAGGTAGTGGAGACCCTATGTCTAAAATAACATCAACTAGGGAATGGAGACCATATGTTGGAAATGAGACTAGGGAGTGGAGACCCTATGTCTAAAATAACATCAACTAGGGAGTTGTGACGCTATGTTGGAAAGGAGTCTAGGGAGTGAAAACCATATGTCTAAAATAAAATCAACTAGGGAGTGGAGACCCTTTGTTGGAAAAGAGACTAGGGAGTCTATACTCAATGTTTAAAATAATATCAATAGGGAATGGACACCCTATGTTGGAAAAGTAGACTAGGGAGTGGAGACCCTATATCTAAAATATCATCAACTAGGGAGTGGAGTTCCTATGTATAAAAACATCAACTATGGAATGGAGACCCTATGTTGGAAAAGTAGATTAAGAAGTGGAGACCCTAGGTCTAAAAACATCTACTAGAGAGTGGAGACCTAATATTAGAAAAAAGACTAGGGAGTGGAGACTCTATAATTAAATATCATCAACTACGGAGTGGATACCCTATGTCTAAAAATATCCAGTAGGGAGTGGAGACCCTATGTTGGAAACTAGACTAGGGAGTGGAGACCCAATATCTAAAATATCATCATCTAGGGAGTGGAGACCCTATGTGTAAAAACATAAACTAGGGAGTGGAGACCCTATTTTGGAAAAGCAGACTAGGAAGTGGAGACCATATGTCTAAAAACATCAACTAGAGAGTGGAGACACTGTGTTGGAAAAACAAAACTAGGGAGTGGAGACCCTATAATATAATTATCATCAACTAGGGAGTGGAGACCCAATGTTGGAAAAGAAGAGTAGGGAGTGGAGACCCTATGTTGGAAAAGCAGAGTAGGGAGTGGAGACCCTACGATTGAAAAGCAGAGTAGGGAGTGGAGCCCCTATGTCTAAAAACATCAAATATGGAGTGGAGACCATATGTTTGAAAAGCAGACTAGGAAGTGGACACCCCTATGTCTATAAACATCAACTTGGGAGTGAAGACCCTATGTTCGAAAAGGCGACTAGGGAGTGGAGACCCTAGGTCTAAAATAACATCAACTAGGTAGTGGAAACCCTATGTTAGAAAGGAGACTAGAGAGTGGAGACCCTATGTGTAAAAATAAAATCAACTAGGGAGTGAAGACCCTATGTTGGAAAATAGACTAGGGAGTGGAGACCCTCTGTTGGAAAGGAGACTTTGTAGTGGAGACCCTATGTCTAAAATAACATCAACTAGGGAATAGAGACCATATGTTGGAAAGGAGACTAGGGAGTGGAGACCCTATGTCTAAAATTACATCAACTAGGGAGTTGTGACCCTATGTTGGAAAGGAGTCTAGGGAGTGGAAACCATATGTCTAAAATAAAATGAACTAGGGAGTGGAGACCCTTTGTTGGAAAAGAGACTAGGGAGTGGATACTCAATGTTTAAAATAATATCAATAGGGAGTGGAGTCTCTATGTTGGAAAAGTTGACTAGGGAGTGGAGACCCTATATCTAAAATATCATCAACTAGGGAGTGGAGTTCCTATGCAAAAAACATCAACTATGGAGTGGAGACCCTATGTTGAAAAAGCAGACTAAGAAGTGGAGACCCTATATTAGAAAAGAAGAGTAGTGAGTGGAGACCCTATGTTGGAAAAGCAAAGTAGGTAGTGGAGACCCTATGATGCAAAAGTAGAGTGAGAGTGGAGACCCTATGTCTAAAAACATCAACTAGGGAGCGGAGACCATATGTTTGAAAAGCAGACTAGGAAGTGGACACCCCTATGTCTATAAACATCAACTTGGGAGTGAAAACCCTATGTTCGAAAAGGCGACTAGGGAGTGGAGACACTAGGTCTAAAATAACATCAACTAGGTAGTGGAAACCCTGTGTTGGAAAGGAGACTAGAGAGTGGAGACCCTATGTGTAAAAATAAAATCAACTAGGGAGTGAAGACCCTATGTTGGAAAAGAGAATAGGGAGTGGAGTTCCTATGTATAAAAACATCAACTAGAGAGTGGAGACCTTATATTGGAAAAACGACTAGGGACTGGAGACCCTATAATTAAATATCATCAACTACGGAGTGAATACCCTATGTCTAAAAATATCCAGTAGGGAGTGGAGACCCTATGTTGGAAACTAGACTAGGGAGTGGAGACCCAATATCTAAAATATCATCATCTAGGGAGTGGAGACCCTATGTGTAAAAAGAAAAACTAGGGAGTGGAGACCCTATTTTTGAAAAGCAGACTAGGAAGTGGAGACCATATGTCTAAAAACATCAACTAGAGAGTGGAGACCCTGTGTTGGAAAAAAAACTAGGGAGTGGAGACCCTATAATAAAATTATCATCAACTAGGGAGTAGAGACCCAATGTTGGAAAAGAAGAGTAGGGAGTGAAGACCCTATGTTGGAAAAGAAGAGTAGGGAGTGGAGACCCTATGATGGAAAAGCAGAGTAGGGAGTGGAGCCCCTATGTCTAAAAAAATCAACTATGGAGTGGAGACCATATGTTTGAAAAGCAGACTAGGAAGTGGACACCCCTATGTCTATCAACATCAACTTGGGAGTGAAGACCCTATGTTCGAAAAGGCGACTAGGGAGTGGAGACCCTAGGTCTAAAATAACATCAACTAGGTAGTGGAAACCCTATGTTGGAAAGGAGACTAGAGAGTGGAGACCTTATGTGTAAAATAAAATCAACTAGGGAGTGAAGACCCTATGTTGTAAAAGAGACTAGGGAGTGGAGACCCTACGTCTAAAATAACATCAATTAGGGAGTGGAGACCCTCTGTAAGAAAGGAGACTAGGTAGTGGAGACCCTATGTCTAAAATAACATCAACTAGGGAATAGAGACCAGATGTTGGAAAGGAGACTAGGGAGTGGAGACCCTATGTCTAAAATTACATCAACTAGGGAATAGAGACCATATGTTGGAAAGGAGACTAGGGAGTGGAGACCCTATGTCTAAAATTACATCAACTAGGGAGTTGTGACCCTATGTTGGAAAGGAGTCTAGGGAGTGGAAACCAAATGTCTAAAATAAAATAAACTAGGGAGTAGAGACCCTTTGTTGGAAAAGAGACTAGGGAGTGGATACTCAATGTTTAAAATAATATCAATAGGGAGTGGAGTCTCTATGTTGGAAAAGTTGACTAGGGAGTGGAGACCCTATATCTAAAATATCATCAACTAGGGAGTGGAGTTCCTATGCAAAAAACATCAACTATGGAGTGGAGACCCTATGTTGGAAAAGCAGACTAAGAAGTGGAGACCCTATGTTGGAAAAGAAGAGTAGTGAGTGGAGACCCTATGTTGGAAAAGCAAAGTAGGTAGTGGAGACCCTATGATGCAAAAGTAGAGTAGGGAGTGGAGACCCTATGTCTAAAAACATCAACTAGGGAGCGTAGACCATATGTTTGAAAAGCAGACTAGGAAGTGGACACCCCTATGTCTATAAACATCAACTTGGGAGTGAAAACCCTATGTTCGAAAATGCGACTAGGGAGTGGAGACCCTAGGTCTAAAATAACATCAACTAGGTAGTGGAAACCCTGTGTTGGAAAGGAGACTAGAGAGTGGAGACCCTATGTGTAAAAATAAAATAAACTAGGGAGTGAAGACCCTATGTTGGAAAAGTGACTAGGGAGTGGAGACCCTATGTCTAAAATTACATCAATTAGGGAGTGGAGAACCTATGTTGGAAAGGAGACTAGGTAGTGGAGACCCTATGTCTAAAATAAAATCAACTAGGGAATGGAGACCATATGTTGGAAAGGAGACTAGGGAGTGGAGACCCTATGTCTAAAATAACATCAACTAGGGAGTTGTGACCCTATGTTGGAAAGGAGTCTAGGGAGTGGAAACCATATGTCTAAAATTATCCAGTAGGGAGTGGAGACCCTATGTTGGAAACTAGACTAGGGAGTGGAGACCCAATATCTAAAATATCATCATCTAGGGAGTAGAGACCCTATGTGTAAAAACATAAACTAGGGAGTGGAGACCCTATTTTGGAAAAGCAGACTAGGAAGTGGAGACCATATGTCTAAAAACATCAACTAGAGAGTGGAGACCCTGTGTTGGAAAAAAAACTAGGGAGTGGAGACCCTATAATAAAATTATCATCAACTTGGGAATGGAGACCCTATGTTCGAAAAGAAGAGTAGGGTGTGGAGACTCTATGTTGGAAAAGCAGAGTAGGGAGTGGAGACCCTATGATGGAAAAGCAGAGTTGGGAGTGGAGCCCTATGTCTAAAAACATCAACTATGGTGTGGAGACCATATGTTAGAAAAGCAGACTAGGAAGTGGACACCCCTATATCTATAAACATCAACTTGGGAGTGAAGACCCTATGTTCGAAAAGGCGACTAGGGAGTGGAGACCCTAGGTCTAAAATAACATCAACTAGGTAGTGGAAACCCTATGTTGGAAAGGAGACTAGAGAGTGGAGACCTTATGTATAAATATAAAATCAAATAGGGAGTGAAGACCCTATGTTGGAAAAGAGACTAGGGAGTGGAGACCCTACGTCTAAAATAACATCAATTAGGGAGTGGAGACCCTCTGTTGGAAAGGAGACTAGGTAGTGGAGACCCTATGTCTAAAATAAGATCAACTAGGGAATAGAGACCATATGTTGGAAAGGAGTCTAGGGAGTGGAAACCAAATGTCTAAAATAAAATGAACTAGGGAGTTGAGACCCTTTGTTGGAAAAGAGACTAGGGAGTGGATACTCAATGTTTAAAATAATATCAATAGGGAGTGGAGACTATATGTTGGAAAAGTTGACTAGGGAGTAGACCCTATATCTAAAATATCATCAACTAGGGAGTGGAGTTCCTATGTATAAAAACATCAACTATGGAGTGGAGACCCTATGTTGGAAAAGCAGACTAAGAAGTGGAGACCCTATGTTGGAAAAGAAGAGTAGGGAGTGGAGACCCTATGTTGGAAAAGCAAAGTAGGTAGTGGAGACCCTATGATGCAAAAGTAGAGTAGGGAGTGGAGACCCTCTGCCTAAAAACATCAACTAGAGAGTGGAGACCCTGTGTTGGAAAAAAACTAGGGAGTGGAGACCCTATAATAAAATTATCATCAACTAGGGAGTGGAGACCCAATGTTGGAAAAGAAGAGTAGGGAGTGGAGACCCTATGTTGGAAAAGCAGAGTAGGGAGTGGAGACCCTATGATGGAAAAGCAGAGTAGGGAGTGGAGCCCCTATGTCTATAAACATCAACTTGGGAGTGAAGACCCTATGTTCGAAAAGGCGACTAGGGAGTGGAGACCGTAGGTCTAAAATAACATCAACTAGGAAGTGGAAACCCTATGTTCGAAAAGGCAACTAGGGAGTGGAGACCCTAGTTCTAAAATAACATCAACTAGGTAGTGGAAACCCTATGTTGGAAAGGAGACAAGAGAGTGGAGACCCTATGTGTAAAAATAAAATCAAATAGGGAGTGAAGACCCTATGTTGGAAAAGACACTAGGGAGTGGAGACCCTACGTCTAAAATAACATCAATTAGGGAGTGGAGACCCTCTGTTGGAAAGGAGACTAGGTAGTGGAGACTCTATGTCTAAAATTACATCAACTAGGGAATAGAGACCATATGTTGGAAAGGAAACTAGGGAGTGGAGACCCTATGTCTAAAATTACATCAACTAGGGAGTTGTGACCCTATGTTGGAAAGGAGTCTAGGGAGTGGAAACCAAATGTCTAAAATAAAATGAACTAGGGAGTTGAGACCCTTTGTTGGCAAAGAGACAAGGGAGTGGATACTCAATATTTAAAATAATATCAATAGGGAGTGGAGAATCTATGTTTGAAAAGTTGACTAGGGAGTGGAGACCCTATATCTAAAATATCATCAACTAGGGAGTGGAGTTCCTATGTATAAAAACATCAACTATGGAGTGGAGACCCTATGTTCGAAAAGCAGACTAAGAAGTGGAGACCCTATGTTGGAAAAGAAGAGTAAGGAGTGGAGACCCTATGTTGGAAAAGCAAAGTAGGTAGTGGAGACCCTATGATGCAAAAGTAGAGTAGGGAGTGGAGACCCTATGCCTAAAAACATCAACTAGGGAGTGGAGACCATATGTTTGAAAAGCAGACTAGGAAGTGGACACCCCTATGTCTATAAACATCAACTTGGGAGTGAAGACCCTATAGTCGAAAAGGCGACTAGGGAGTGGAGACCCTAGGTCAAAAATAACATCAACTAGGTAGTGGAAACCCTGTGTTGGAAAGGAGACTAGAGAGTGGAGACCCTATGTGTAAAAATAAAATCAACTAGGGAGTGAAGACCCTATGTTGGAAAAGAGACTAGGGAGTGGAGACCCTATGTCTAAAATTACATCAATTAGGGAGTGGAGAACCTATGTTGGAAAGGAGACTAGGTAGTAGAGACCCTATGTCTAAAATAACATCAACTAGGGAATGGAGACCATATGTTGGAAAGGAGACTAGGGAGTGGAGACCCTATGTCTAAAATAACATCAACTAGGGAGTTGTGACCCTATGTTGGGAAGGAGACCAGGGAGTGGAAACCCTAAGTCTAAAATAATATCAACTATGTAGTGGAGACCCTATGTTAGAAAAGAGACTATGGAGTGGAGACCCTATGTCTAAAAACATCAACTAGGGAGTAGAGACCATATGTTGGAAATGTAGACTAGGAAGTGGAGACTTTATGTCTAAAAGCATCAACTAGGGAGTGAAGACCCTATATTAGAAAAGGTGACTTGGGAGTGGAGACCCTATGCCAAAAATAACAGCAACTAGGGAGTGGAGACCCTAAGTTGGAAAAGATACTAGGAAGTGGAGACCCTATGTCTAAAATAACATTAATTATGGAGTGGATACCCTATGTTAGAAAGGAGACTAGGGAGTGGAGACACTATGTGTAAAATATCATCAAGTAGGGAATGGAGACCCTATGTTGGAAAGGAGACTAGGGAGTGGAGACCCTATGTCTAAAATAACATGAACTAGGGAATGGAGACCCTATGTTCGAAAAGAGACTTGGGAGTGGAGACCCTATGTCTAAAATAAAATCAACTAGGGAGTGGAGACGTTATGTTTGAAAAGATACTAGGAATGGAGACCATATGTGTAAATCAACATCAACTAGGGAATGGAGACCGTATGTTGGAAAAACAAACTAGGGAGTGGAGACCCTATGTCTAAAAACATCAACTAGGGAGTGGAGACCATATGTTGGAAAAGCAGACTAGGTAGTGGAGACTCTATGTGCAAAACCGTCAACTAGGGAGTGAAGACCCTATATTGGAAAAGGTGACTAGGGAGTGGAGACCCTATGTCTAAAATAACATCAACTAGGGAGTGGAAACCGTATGGTGGAAAAGGCGACTAAGGTGTGGAGACCCATTGTCTTAAATAAATACAACTAGGGAGTGGAAACACTATGTTGGAAAGTAGACTAGAGAGTGGAGACCCTATGTATACAAATAAAATCAACTAAAGAGTAAAGACCCTTTGTTGGAAAAAATACTAGGGAGTGGAGACCCTGTGTCTAAAATGCCATCAACTAGGGAGTTGTGACCCTATGTTGGAAAGAAGACTAGGGAGTGGAAACCCTATGTCTAAAATAAAATCAACTAGGGAGTGGAGACACTAGGTTGGAAAAGAGCCTAGAGAGTGGAGACCCTATGTCTAAAATAACACCAATTAGGGAGTGGAGATCCTATGTTGGAAAGGAGACTAGGGAGTGGAGACCCTATGTCTAAGATAACATCAACTAGGGAATGGAGACCATATGTTGGCAAGGAGACTAGGGAGTGAAAACCCTAAGTCTAAAATAAAATCAACTAGGGAGTGGAGACCCTATGTTAGAAAAGAGACTAAGGAGTGGAGACCCTATGTCTAAAAACATCAACTAGGGAGTGGAGACCATATGTTAGAAAAGCAGACTAGGAAGTGGAGACTCTATTTCTAAAAACATCAACTAGGGAGTGAAGACCCTATATAGGAAAAGGAGACTACCAAGTGGAGACCCTATGTCTAAAATAACATCAACTAGGGAGTGGAGATCATATGTTGGAAAAGGCGACTAAGGTGTGGAGACCCTATCTTGGAAAGTAGACTAAGAGTGGAGACCCTATGTGTAAAAATAAAATCAACTAGGGAGTAAAGACCCTATGTTGGAAAAGATACTAGGGAGTGGAGACCCTATGTCTAAAATAACATCAATTAGGGAGTGGAGACCCTATGTTGGAAAGGAGACTATGGAATGGAGACCCTATGTCTAAAATAACATCAACTAGGGAGTGGAGACCCTATGTTCGAAAAGAGACTAAGGAGTGGAGTCCTTATGTCTAAAATAAAATCAACTAGGGAGTGGAGACCCTATGTTGGGAAAGAGACTAGGGAGTGGAGACCATATGTCTAAAACAACATCAACTAGGGAATGGAGACCCTATGTTGGAAAAACAGACTAGGGAGTGGAGACCCTATGTCTAAGAACATCAACCAGGGAGTGGAGACCGTATGTTGGAAAAAAGATTAAAGAGTGGAGACCCTATAATAAAAACATCAACTAGGAAGTGAAGACCCTATATTGGAAAAAGAGAATAGGAAGTGGAGACCCTATGTCTAAAATTACATCCACTAGGGAGTTAAGACCCTTTGTTGGAAAAGGCGACTACGGTGTGGAGACCCTTTGTCTAAAATAAAATCAACTAGGGAGTAAAGACCCTATGTTGGAAAAGATACTAGGGAGTGGAGTCCTTATGTCCAAAATAAAATCAACTATGGAGTGGATACCCTATGTCTAAAATAACATCAACTAGGGAGTGGAGACTCTATGTTCGAAAAGAGACTAGGGAGTGGAGTCCTTATGTCCAAAATAAAATCAACTAGGGAGTGAAGACCCTATGTTGGAAAGGAGATAGGTAGTGGAGACCCTATGTCTAAAATAACATCAACTAGGGAATGGAGACCATATGTTGGAAATGAGACTAGGGAGTGGAGACCCTATGTCTAAAATAACATCAACTAGGGAGTTGTGACGCTATGTTGGAAAGGAGTCTAGGGAGTGGAAACCATATGTCTAAAATAAAATCAACTAGGGAGTGGAGACCCTTTGTTGGAAAAGAGACTAGGGAGTGGATACTCAATGTTTAAAATAATATCAATAGGGAATGGACACCCTATGTTGGAAAAGTAGACTAGGGAGTGGAGACCCTATATCTAAAATATCATCAACTAAGGAGTGGAGTTCCTGTGTATAAAAACATCAACTATGGAATGCAGACCCTATGTTGGAAAAGTAGACTAAGAAGTGGAGACCCTAGGTCTAAAAACATCTACTAGAGAGTGGAGACCTAATATTAGAAAAAAGACTAGGGAGTGGAGACTCTATAATTAAATATCATCAACTACGGAGTGGATACCCTATGTCTAAAAATATCCAGTAGGGAGTGGAGACCCTATGTTGGAAACTAGACTAGGGAGTGGAGACCCAATATCTAAAATATCATCATCTAGGGAGTGGAGACCCTATGTGTAAAAACATAAACTAGGGAGTGGAGACCCTATTTTGGAAAAGCAGACTAGGAAGTGGAGACCATATGTCTAAAAACATCAACTAGAGAGTGGAGACCCTGTGTTGGAAAAACAAAACTAGGGAGTGGAGACCCTATAATAAAATTATCATCAACTAGGGAGTGGAGACCCAATGTTGGAAAAGAAGAGTAGGGAGTGGAGACCCTATGTTGGAAAAGCAGAGTAGGGAGTGGAGACCCTATGATGGAAAAGCAGAGTAGGGAGTGGAGCCCCTATGTCTAAAAACATCAACTATGGAGTGGAGACCATATGTTTGAAAAGCAGACTAGGAAGTGGACACCCCTATGTCTATAAACATCAACTTGGGAGTGAAGACCCTATGTTCGAAAAGGCGACTAGGGAGTGGAGACCCTAGGTCTAAAATAACATCAACTAGGTAGTGGAAACCCTATGTTAGAAAGGAGACTAGAGAGTGGAGACCCTATGTGTAAAAATAAAATCAACTAGGGAGTGAAGACCCTATGTTGGAAAATAGACTAGGGAGTGGAGACCCTCTGTTGGAAAGAAAATAGACTAGGGAGTGGAGACCCTCTGTTGGAAAGGAGACTTGGTAGTGGAGACCCTATGTCTAAAATAACATCAACTAGGGAATAGAGACCATATGTTGGAAAGGAGACTAGGGAGTGGAGACCCTATGTCTAAAATTACATCAACTAGGGAGTTGTGACCCTATGTTGGAAAGGAGTCTAGGGAGTGGAAACCATATGTCTAAAATAAAATGAACTAAGGAGTGGAGACCCTTTGTTGGAAAAGAGACTAGGGAGTGGATACTCAATGTTTAAAATAATATCAATAAGGAGTGGAGTCTCTATGTTGGAAAAGTTGACTAGGGAGTGGAGACCCTATATCAAAAATAGAATCAACTAGAGAGTGGAGTTCCTATGTATAAAAACATCAACTATGGAGTGGATACCCTATGTCTAAAAATATCCAGTAGGGAGTGGAGACCCAATGTTGGAAACTAGATTAGGGAGTGGAGACCCAATATCTAAAATATCATCATCTAGGGAGTGGAGACCCTATGTGTAAAAACATAAACTAGGGATTGGAGACCCTATTTTGGAAAAGCGGACTAGGAAATGGAGACCATATGTCTAAAAACATCAACTAGAGAGTGGAGACCCTGTGTTGGAAAAAAAACTAGGGAGTGAAGACCCTATAATAAAATTATCATCAACTTGGGAGTGGAGACCCTATGTTCGAAAAGAAGAGTAGGGAGTGGAGACTCTATGTTGGAAAAGCAGAGTAGGGAGTGGAGACCCTATGATGGAAAAGCAGAGTAGGGAGTGGAGGCCTATGTCTAAAAACATCAACTATGGTGTGGAGACCATATGTTTGAAAAGCAGACTAGGAAGTGGACACCCCTATATCTATAAACATCAACTTGGGATTGAAGACCCTATGTTCGAAAAGGCGACTAGGGAGTGGAGACCCTAGGTCTAAAATAACATCAACTAGGTAGTGGAAACCCTATGTTGGAAAGGATACTAGAGAGTGAAGACCCTATGTGTAAAAATAAAATCAAATAAGGAGTGAAGACCCTATGTTGGAAAAGAGACTAGGGAGTGGAGACCCTACGTCTAAAATAACATCAATTAGGGAGTGGAGACCCTCTGTTGGAAAGGAGACTAAGTAGTGGAGACCCCATGTCTGAAATAAAATCAACCAGGGAATAGAGACCTTATGTTGGAAAGGAGACTAGGGAGTGGAGACCCTATGTCTAAAATTACATCAACTAGGGAGTTGCGACCCTATGTTGGAAAGGAGTCTAGGGAGTGGAAACCAAATGTCTAAAATAAAATGAACTAGGGAGTTGAGACCCTTTGTTGGAAAAGAGACTAGGGAGTGGATACTCAATGTTTAAAAAAATATCAATAGGGAGTGGAGACTCTATGTTGGAAAAGTTGACTAGGTAGTGGAGACCCTATGTCTAAAATAACATCAACTAGGGAATGGAGATCATATGTTGGAAAGGAGACTAGGGAGTGGAGACCCTATGTCTAAAATAACATCAACTAGGGAGTTGTGACCCTATGTTGGAAAGGAGTCTAGGGAGTGGAAACCATATGTCTAAAAATATCCAGTAGGGAGTGGAGACCCTATGTTGGAAACTAGACTAGGGAGTGGAGACCCAATATCTAAAATATCATCATCTAGGGAGTGGAGACCCTATGTGTAAAAACATAAACTAGGGAGTGGAGACCCTATTTTGGAAAAGCAGACTAGGAAGTGGAGACCATATGTCTAAAAACATCAACTGGAGAGTGGAGACCCTGTGTTGGAAAAAAAACTAGGGAGTGGAGACCCTAAAATAAAATAATCATCAACTTGGGAGTGGAGACCCAATGTTGGAAAAGAAGAGTAGGGAGTGGAGACTCTATGTTGGAAAAGAAGAGTAGGGAGTGGAGACCCTATGATGGAAAAGCAGAGTAGGGAGTGGAGCCCTATGTCTAAAAATATCAACTATGGAGTGGAGACCATATGTTTGAAAAGCAGACTAGGAAGTGGACACCCCTATGTCTATAAACATCAACTTGGGAGTGAAGACCCTATGTTCGAAAAGGCGACTAGGGAGTGGAGACCCTAGGTCTAAAATAACATCAACTAGGTAGTGGAAACCCTATGTTGGAAAGGAGAGTAGAGAGTGGAGACCCTATGTGTAAAAATAAAATCAAATAGGGAGTGAAGACCCTATGTTGGAAAAGAGACTAGGGAGTGGAGACCCTACGTCTAAATTAACATCAATTAGGGAGTGGAGACCCTCTGTTGGAAAGGAGACTAGGTAGTGGAGACCCTATGTCTAAAATAAGATCAACTAGGGAATAGAGACCATAAGTTGGAAAGGAGACTAGGGAGTGGAGACCCTATGTCTAAAATTACATCAACTAGGGAGTTGTGACCCTATGTTGGAAAGGAGTCTAGGGAGTGGAAACCAAATGTCTAAAATAAAATGAACTAGGGAGTGGAGACCCTTTGTTGGAAAAGAGACTAGGGAGTGGATACTCAATGTTTAAAATAATATCAATATGGAGTGGAGACTCTATGTTGGAAAAGTGGACTAGGGAGTGGAGACCCTATATCTAAAATATCATCAACTAGGGAGTGGAGTTCCTATATATAAACACATCAACTATGGATTGGAGACCCTATGTTGGAAAAGCAGACTAAGAAGTGGAGACCCTATGTTGGAAAAGAAGAGTAGGGAGTGGAGACCCTATGTTGGAAAAGCAAAGTAGGTAGTGGAGACCCTATGATGCAAAAGTAGAGTAGGGAGTGGAGACCCTATGCCTAAAAACAACAACTAGGGAGTGGAGACCATATGTTTGAAAAGCAGACTAGGAAGTGGACACCCCTATGTCTATAAACATAAACTTGGGAGTGAAGACCCTATGTTCGAAAAGGCGACTAGGGAGTGGAGACCCTAGGTCTAAAATAACATCAACTAGGTAGTGGAAACCCTGTGTTAGAAAGGAGACTAGAGAGTGGAGACCCTATGTGTAAAAATAAAATCAACTAGGGAGTGAAGACCCTATGTTGGAAAAGAGACTAGGGAGTGGAGACCCTATGTCTAAAATTACATCAATTAGGGAGTGGAGAACCTATGTTGGAAAGGAGACTAGGTAGTGGAGACCCTATGTCTAAAATAACATCAACTAGGGAATGGAGACCATATGTTGGAAAGGAGACTAGGGAGTGGAGACCCTATGTCTAAAATAACATCAACTAGGGAGTTGTGACCCTATGTTGGAAAGGTGTCTAGGGAGTGGAAACCATATGTCTAAAATAAAATGAACTAGGGAGTGGAGACCCTTTGTTGGAAAAGAGACTAAGGAGTGGATACTCAATGTTTAAAATAATATCAATAGGGAGTGAAGACCCTATGTTGGAAAAGTAGACTAGGGAGTGGAGACCCTATATCAAAAATATAATCAACTAGAGAGTGGAGTTCCTATGTATAAAAACATCAACTATGGAGTGGAGACCCTATGTTGGCAAAGCAGACTAAGAAGTGGAAACCCTATGTCTAAAAACATCAACTAGAGAGTGGAGACCTTATATTGGAAAAAAGACTAGGGAGTGGAGACCCTATAATTAAGTATCATCAACTACGGAGTGAAGACCCTATATCTAAAAATATACAGTAGGGAGTGGAGACCCTATGTTGGAAATGAGACTAGGGAGTGGAGACCCAATGTCTAAAATACCATCATCTAGGGAGTGGAGACCCTATGTGTAACAACATAAACTAGGGAGTGGAGGCAGATTAGGAAGTGGAGACCATATGACTAAAAACATCAACTAGAGAGTGGAGACCCTATGTTGGAAAAAAGACTAGGCAGTGGAGACCCTATAATAAAAATATCATCAACTAGGGAGTGGAGACCCTATGTTGGAAAAGAAGAGTAGGGAGTGGAGACCCTATGTTGGAAAAGCAGAGTAGGAAGTGGAGACCCTATGATGGAAAAGCAGAGTAGTGAGTGGAGACCCTATGTCTAAAAACATCAACTAGGGAGTGGAGACCATATGTTTGAAAAGCAGACTAGGAAGTGGACACCCCTATGTCTATAAACGTCAACTAGGGAGTGAATACCCTATGTTCGAAAAGGCGACTAGGGAGTGGAGACCCTAGGTCTAAAATAACATCAACTAGGTAGTGGAGACCCTATGCTGGAAAAGGCGACTAAGGAGAGGAGACCCTTTGTGTAAAATAAAATCAACTAGGGAGTGGAAACCCTATGTTGGAGAGGAGACTAGAGAGTGGAGACTCTATGTCTAAAATAACACCAATTAGGGAGTGGAGACCTGTGTTAGAAAAGAGACTAGGGAGTGGAGACCCTATGTCTAAAAATATCAACTAGGGAGTGGAGACCATATGTTGGAAAAGCAGACTAGGAAGTGGAGACTCTATGTCTAAAAACATCAAGTAGGGAGTGAAGTCCCTATACTAGAAAAGGAAACTAGGGAGTGGAGCCTCTATGTCTAAAATAACATCAACTAGGGAGTGGAGACCTAATGTTGGAAAAGGCGACTAAGGTGTGGAGACTCTTTGTCTAAAATAAAAACAACTAGGGAGTGGAAACCCTATGTTGGAAAGTAGACTAGAGAGTGGAGACCCTATGTGTAAAAATAAAATCAACTAGGGAGTAAAGACCCTATGTTGGAAAAAGATACTAGGGAGGGGAGACCCTATTTCTAAAATAACATCAATTAGGGAGTGGAGACCCTGTGTTAGAAGGGAAACTAGGGAGTAGAGACTCTATGTCTAAAATAACATCAACTAGGGAATGGAGACCCTATATTCGAAAAGAAACTAGGGAGTGGATATCCTATGTCTAAAATAAAATCAACTAGGGAGTGGAGACCCCATGTTGGAAAAGAGACTAGGGAGTGAAGACCATATGTCTAAAATAACATCAACTAGGGAATGGAGACACTATGTTTGAAAAATAGACTATGGAGTGGAGACCATATGTCTAAAAACATCAACTAGGGAGTGGAGACCATATGTTGGAAAAGCAGACTAGGAAGTGGAGACTCTATGTATAAAAACATCTACTAGGGAGTGAAGACCCTATATTGGAAAAGGCTACTAGGGATTGGAGACCCTATGTCTAAAATAACATCAACCAGGGAGTGGAGACCCTATGTTGGAAAAGGCGACTAAGGAGTGGAGACCCTTTGTCTAAAATAAAATCAACTAGGGAGTTGAAACCCTATGTTGGAAAGTAGACTAGAGAGTGGAGACCCTATGTGTAAAAATAAAATCAACTAGGGAATGGAGACCCTATGTTCGAAAAGAGACTAGGGAGTGGAGACCCTATGTCTAAAATATAATCAACTAGGGAGTGGAGACCCTATGTTGGAAAAGAGACTAAGGAGTGGAGACCATATGTCTAAAACAACATCAACTAGGGAATGGAGACCCTATGATGGAAAAAAATACTAGGGAGTGGAGACCCTATGCCTAAAAACATCAACTAGGTAGTGGAGACCATATGTTGGAAACGCAGACTAGGAAGTGGAGACTCTATGTCTAAAAACATCAACTAGGGAGTGAAGGCCCTATATTTGAAAAGGCAACTAGGGAGTGGAGACCCTACGTCTAAAATAACATCAACTAGGGAGTGCAGACCCTATGTTGGAAAAGGCGACTAAGGAGTGGAGACCCTTTGTCTAAAATTAAATCAACTAGGGAGTGCAAACCCTATGCTGGAAAGGAGACTAGAGAGTGGAGTCCATATGTGTATAAATAACATCAACTAGGGAGTGAAGAAACTATGTTGGAAAATAGTCTAGGTAGTGGGGACCCTATGTCTAAAATAACATCAATTAGGGAGTGGAGACCCTATGTTGGAAAGGAGACAAGGGACTGGAGACCCTATGTCTAAAAAAACATCAACTAGTGAATGGAGACCATATGTTGGAAAGGACACTAGGGAGTGGAGACCCGATGTCTAAAATAACATCAACTAGAGAGTTGTGACCCAATGTTGGAAAGGAGACTAGGGAGTGGAAACCCTATGTCTAAAATAAAATCAACCAGGGAGTGGAGAACCTGTGTTAGAAAAGAGACTAGGGAGTGGAGACCCTATGTCTAAAAACATCAACTAGGGAGTGGAGACCATATGTTGGAAAAGCAGACTAGGAAGTGGAGACTCTTTGTCTAAATGCATCAACTGGGGAGTGAAGACCCTATATTAGAAAAGGCGACTAGGGAGTGGAGACCCTATGTCTAAAATAACATCAACTAGGGAGTGGAGACCCTATGAAGGAAAAGGCAACTAAGGTGTGGAGACCCTTTGTCTAAAATAAAAACAACTAGGGAGTAAAGACCCTCGGTTGGAAAAGAGACTAGGAATGGATACCATATGTCTAAAACAACATCAACTAGGGAATGGAGACAATACGTTGGAAAAACAGAATAGGGAGTGGAGACCCTATGTCTAAAAATACCAACTAGGGAGTGGAGACCATATGTTGGAAAAGCAGACTAGGAAGTGGAAACTCTAAGTCATAAAACATTAACTATGGAGTGAAGACCTTATATTGGAAAAGGCGACTAGGGATTGGAGACCCTATGTCTAAAATAACATCAACTAAGGAGTGGAGACCCTATGTTGGAAAAGGCGACTAAGGAGTGGAGACCCTTTGTCTAAAATTAAATAAACTAGGGAGTGGAAACCCTATGTTGGAAAGGAGACTAGAGAGTGGAGTCCATATGTGTAAAAATAACATCAACTAGGGAGTGAAGACGCTATGTTGGAAAAGAGAGTAGGGAGTGGGGACCCTATGTCTAAAATAACATCAATTAGGGAGTGGAGACCCTATGTTGGGAAGGAGACTAAGGAGTGGAGACCCTATGTTTAAAATAACATCAACTAGGGAATGGAGACCTTATGTTGGAAAGGACACTAGGGAGTGGAGACCCTATGTCTAAAATAACATCAACTAGGGAGTTGTGACCCTATGTTGGAAAGGAGACTAGGAAGTGGAAACCCTATGTCTAAAATAAAATCAGCTAGGGAGTAGAGAACCTGTGTTAGAAAAGAGACTAGGGAGTGGAGACCCTATGTCTAAAAACATCAACTAGAGAGTGGAGACCATAGGTTGGAAAAGAAGACTAGGAAGTGGAGACTCTATGTCTAAAAACATCAACTAGGGAGTGAAGACCCTATATTAGAAAAGGCGACTAGGGAGTGGAGACCCTATGTCTAAAATAATATCAACTAGGGAGTGGAGACCCTATGTAGGAAAAGGCGACTAAGGTGTGGAGACCTTTTGTCTAAAATAAAAACAACTAGGGAGAAAAGACCCTCTGTTGGAAAAGAGACTAGGAATGGAGATCATATATCTAAAACAACATCAACTAGGGAATGGAGACACTACGTTGGAAAAACAGACTAAGGAGTGGAGACCCTATGTCTAAAAACACCAACTAGGGAGTGGAGACCATATGTTTGAAAAGCAGACTAGGAAGTGGACACTCTATGTCTAAAAACATCAACTAGGAGTGAAGACCTTATATTGGAAAAGGCGACTAGGAAGTGGAGACCCTATGTCTAAAATAACATCAACTAGGGAGTGGAGACCCTATGTTGGAAAAGGTGACTAAGGAGTGGAGACCCTTTGTCTAAAATTAAATCAACTAGGGAGTGAAAACCCTGTGTTGGAAAGGAGACTAGAGAGTGGAGTCCATATGTGTAAAAAAAAACATCAACTAGGGAGTGAAGACGCTATGTTTGAAAAGAGACTAGGGAGTGGGGACCCTATGTCTAAAATAACATAAATTAGGGAGTGGAGACCCTATGTTGGAAAGGAGACAAGGGAGTGGAGACCCTATGTCTAAAGTAACTTCAACTAGGGAGTTGTTACCCTATGTTGGAAAGGAGACTAGGGAGTGGAGACCATATGTGTAAAAATAAAATCAACTAAGGAGTAAAGACCCTATGTTGGAAATGATACTAGGGAGTGGAGACCCTATGTCTAAAATAACATCAACTAGGGAGTTATAACCCTATGTTGGAAAGGAGACTTGGGTGTAAAAACCATATGTCTAAAATAAAATCAACCAGGGAGTGGAGACCTTATGTCTAAAAATATCCAGTAGGGAGTGGAGACCTTATGTTGGAAACGAGACTAGGGAGTGGAGACCCAATATCTAAAATATAATCATCTAGGGAGTGGAGACCCTGTGTCTAAAAACATACACTAGGGAGTAGAGACCCTATGTTGGAAAATCTTGACTAGGAAGTGGAGACCATATGTCTAAAAACATCAACTAGAGAGTGGAGACCCTATGTTGGAAAAATGTCTAGGGAGTGGAGACCCTATAATAAAAATATAATCAACTAGGGAGTGGAGACGCTATGTTGGTCAAGCAGAGTAGGGAATGGAGACCCTATGTTGGAAAAGCAGAGTAGGGAGAGGAGACCCTATGTCTAAAAACATCAACTAGGGAGTGGAGACCATGTGTTGTTAAACCAGACTTGTAAGTGGAGACCCCTATGTCTAAAAACATCTACTTGGGAGTGAAGACCCTATGTTCGGAAAGGCGACTAGTGAGTGGAGACCCTATGTCTAAAATGACATCAACTAGGGAGTGGAGACCCTATGTTGGAAAAGGCGACTAGGGAGAGGAGACCCTTTGTGTAAAATAAAATCAACTAAGGAGTAGAAAACCTATGTTGGAGAGGAGACTAGAGAGTGGAGACTCTATGTCTAAAAATAAAATCTTCTAGGGAGTGAAGACCCTATGTTGGAAAAGAGACTAGGGAGTGGAGACCCTATGTCTAAAATAACATCAATTAGGGAGTGGAGACCCTATGTTGGAAAGGAGACTAGGGAGTGGACACCCTATGTCTAAAATAACATAAACTATGGAATGGAGACCTAATGTTGGAAAGGAGACTAGGGAGTGGAGACCCTATGTCTAAAATAACATCAACTAGGGAGTTGTGACCATATGTTGGTAAGGAGACGAGGGAGTGTAAACCCTATGTTGGAAAGGAGACTAGGGATTGCAAACCCTATGTCTAAAATAAAATCAACTAGGGAGTGAAGACCCTATGTTAGAAAAGAGACTAGGGAGTGGAGACCCTATGTCTAAAAACATCAACTAGGGAGTGGAGACCATATGTTGGAAAAGCAGACTAGGAAGTGGAGACTCTATGTCTAAAAACATCAATTAGTGAGTGAAGACCCTATATTGGAAAAGGAGACTAGGGAGTGGAGACCCTATGTCTAAACTAACATCAACTAGGGAGTAGAGACCCTGTGTTGGAAAAGGCGACTAAGGAGTGGAGACCCTTTGACTAAAATAAAAACAACTAGGGAGTGGAAACCCTATGTTGGAAAAGATACTAGGGAGTGGAGACCCTATGTCTAAAATAATATCAATTAGGGAAAGGAGACCCTATGTTAGAAAGAAGACTAGGGAGTGGAGACCCTATGTGTAAAATAACATCAACTAGGGAATGAAGACCCTATGTTGGAAAGGAGACTAGGGAGTGGAGACCCTATGTCTATAATAATCTCAACTAGGGAATGGAGACCCTATGTTCGAAAAGAGACTAGGGAGCGGAGACCCTATGTCTAAAATAACATCAACTATGTAGTGAAGACCCTATGTTGGAAAAGGCGACTAAGGAGTGGAGACCCTTTGTCTAAAATAAAATCGACTAAGGAGTGGAAACCCCATGTTGGAAAGGAGACTAGGGATTGCAAACCCTATGTCTAAAATAAAATCAACTAGGGAGTGAAGACCCTATGTTAGAAAAGAGACTAGGGAGTGGAGACCCTATGTCTAAAAACATCAACTAGAGAGTGGAGACCATATGTTGGATGAGCAGACTAGGAAGTGGAGACTCTATGTCTAAAAACATCAATTAATTAGTGAAGACCCTATATCAGAAAAGACGACTAGGGAATGGAGACCATATGTCTAAACTAACATGAACTAGGGAGTAGAGACCCTATGTTGGAAAAGGCGACTAAGGAGTGGAGACCCTTTGACTAAAATAAAAACAACTAGGGAGTGGAAACCCTATGTTGGAAAAGATACTAGGGAGTGGAGACCCTATGTCTAAAATAACATCAATTAGGGAATGGAGACCCTATGTTGGAAAGAAGACTAGGGAGTGGAAACCCTATTTGTAAAATAACCTCAACTAGGGAATGAAGACCCTATGTTGGAAAGGAGACTAGGGAGTGGAGACCCTATGCCTAAAATAACATCAACTAGGGTATGGAGACCCTATGTTCGAAAAGAGACTAGAGAGTGGAGACCCTATGTCTAAAATAAAATCAACTACGGAGTGAAGACCCTATGTTGGAAAAGAGACTAGGAATGAAGACCATATGTCTAAGACAAATTCAACAAGGGAATGTAGACCCTATGTTGGAAAAATAGACTAGGGATTGGAGACCCTATGTCTAAAAACATCAACTATGGAGTGGAGACCATATGTTGGAAAAGCATACCAGGAAGTGGAGTCTCTTTGTCTAAAAACATCAACTAGGGAGTGAAGACCCTATATTGGAAAAGGCTACTAGGGAGTGGAGACCCTATGTCTAAAATAACATCAATTAGGGAATGGAGACCCTATGTTTGAAAGAAGA
>NC_090817.1:123145472-123223854 GCF_000390325.3 Nicotiana tomentosiformis | reverse complement strand
TATATAAGATACCTCAACCCCGTTTTAAGTCATTATTTTTCAGTATATTCAGACCTTATAACCCTAAAAACAGTCTCTCAAGGTTCTCTCATGATCCAAGACCCAAACAAAGGGCAAACAACACAAATCAAATGTCGGGAATCCCGTGGCGCTAGTAAGTTTCTTGTTCTTCTTGTTGTTGCTGATTTTTGTGTTGTTCCAGCTCGTGTGGGAGGTTGTTTTAAGTGTTTTATGTCCTGTAAATACACCTTCAAGTTTTTAATATCAACCCTAGGTGATTTCAAGTCTTCTAAAGTAATTCTAGTGCCGAAAAACCCGAATTAATTGCTAGTTTCGCTTCCTTGTTCTTGTGGCAGAATTGAAGGGATATTTCGTGGAAAAATAAGGTCAAATTGGAGTTGTTCTTTCTGTTTAAAGGTAAGGAACCTCTTACTCTCTATATATTTAAGATTATCCAAGTTGCAGCTAAGTCGTTGAAGCTAGAACTTATGAAATATATATCGAAAGGCTTGGTAGTAATGTTGTTGGTTGGTGGACTGTTTTGGAGGCTCAATATGATTATTAATGATGTTGTTTGGGCTGTTTGGTGATTGTATTGACTTGTGGAAAGTCATATAAATAGGGGAGGTGCTGTCCGTTTCATCGTAAAATAGGTTGTGGTCGATACATAATAGTTACGACGCTTAAACGATAATGATAGTGTCATTTCTCTTATTGTAGACTAAAGAGTCGTGACATTTGCATAGCTTGAGGTTGGGAAGTATATACAAGGTATGTGAGGCTATCCCCTTCATTCTTTTGCACGACTCCGATTGTACATAATGTAATGAACGAGCTCCCAAAGATACTCTACTCTTAGAAGCTAGCAGTACTTACATTGCTGCCCTTCTTATGAAACGATTGATATTGATGTTACTTCTCTTATTCTTATATTATCAATGTTGTTGGTAGTTCCTGATTCTTATAAGATTCTTGATGAAGAGTTAATCCTAATAACATGTACGAAGGATACCGACCTTACGTCACTCCGAAAGGTTCAAAATATGATTCCAACGAGTCCAGCATGCATCATATATATGTATCTATTTTACTCTATCGAGCCGCGCTATAGTCGGCCGGGTACGGCACCTATTGTGCAACCACTGATCAGTTGGGTTTTACCGAGCTCCACGTGGCCGGGTACGATTCTACCGAGCCCTATGATGGCCGGGTACGTTTTACCGAGCCTATTATGGCCGGGTACGATATGATGATGGTGATGCCCACAAAGGCGTATGTTTTAAAAGTTTATGTATATATATATATATGTATCATGTATTTCATGTCAGTAGCCCTCAGAGGTACCCAGATGTCACAGGTTGTATATTCTCTATCCCTGTTTACATTACTGTTCTTACTTATGCTTTCTTGCCTCACATACTCAGTACTTTATTCGTACTGACGTCCTTTTTATTTGTGGACGCTGCATGTCGTGCTGCAGGTCCTGATAGACAGGTAGACGTAGCTCCCCCACCACAGTAGGCTGTCCAGTTCAGCGGTTATTGGCGAGATCCCTTCTCCGGACTTGCCGTGGTCTTGGTATGCATTTTTGTTATAGACATTATGGGTATGTCGGGGCCCTGTTCCGGCAATGTTGTAGCACTTATGTTCCTTTAGAGGCTCATAAGATAGGTGTCGACTTATGTATGGTTTAGAATGCCTTTTCGGCTGATTTTTGTTGTATAGTCTTTCATGGCATCATGATAGCTCGTACCTTATATATAGTTTCTTGACAGTCTTGTCGTCCCATGTTATGTATGTTCATGACATTATCTTTCATTGTTGGATGTTCATGATCCATGTCTACTATTTATATTGATCTTGTCGGCCCTTAAAGATAATAAGGAAGGTTAGATAAAATGTACGTTGGTGCTCGGCAAGTATGGCCCGGGTGCTAGTCATGACCCTCCAGTTGGGTCGTGACAAACTTGGTATCAGAGCAAGTCTGTCCTAGGGGATGTCTATGAGCCGTGTCTAGTAGAGTTTTGATTATGGATGTGTAGCGCGCCACATTTATAATCAGGAGGCTACGTGACATCTAGGGTTGTTACCTTCTTCCTGAATCTAGATCGTGCGTAGAGTTGAGTAGTAAGTGTTCATATCTAATATTCACCTTGTTTTCTTTCAGCGATGCCTTCGACTAGGAAGCAAGCAATTAGTAAACGGCTTGATACAGCTGTGGGAGAGGGTAACATTCAGGTGCCTCCAGCCAGAGCAGGCCAAAGTGAGGCTCAGAGTGAGATGCCGTCTCATACCTCTCCGTCTCCTCCAGAGGATATTAGGAGGCACCCAGTACATCCAGTTCCTCCGTCTAGCACTACAGACCACGATATGCGCAGTGCGGTGCAATTGTTGACTAGCTTGGTAGCTGCTCAGGCTCAGAGGCAAAATACCGGTGCTGCTGATAAACCGGTTAGTGCGAGAGTTCGTGATTTTATTAATCTAGACCCTCCAGTGTTTACCGGATCAGACCCCAAGGAGGACCCACAAACATTTATTGATCAGGTTCATCGTACATTGCGGGTTATGCATGCTAGTGATACGGAGGCAGTAGAGTTGGCTTCTTATCGGTTACGGGATTTAGCGGTTTTCTGGTATGATAGTTGGGAGAGATCTAGGGGTCCGAACGCTCCTCTAGCCGTGTGGAAGGAATTTTCTGAGGCCTTTCTTCGTCACTACTTGCCAGTTGAGATACGACGAGCTAGAGCTGATAAGTTCTTGAACCTTCGACAGGGTAATATGAGTGTACGAGAGTATAGTATACAGTTTGATTCTTTAGCAAGGTATGCTCCCCATATGGTGGCCGAGATGAGTGATAGGGTGCATCTGTTCGTGAACGGGTTGGGACCACATCTGATAAATGAGTGCACAACAACCTCCTTGGTAGAGGGCATGGATATTTCCCGTATTCAGGCTTAGCAAAGGGCAGATAGGGAGCAGGATAGGGGCCAGCATAAGAGGGCGAGATTTGCAGGGTATTCTGATGAGTTCAGAGGCAGTATTAGGCCCCAATCTTTGAGGAGTTCGGCGCCACCTGTAGCTAGTGCTCCTCCAAAGTTTCAGAGGCCTCGGTATGATCGATTTACCTATTCTGGTTCAGGTCAGAGTTTGAGGGCATCAGGCTCACAATTTCATAGAGATACTAGTCAGACGAGACCCCCAACACCTCGTTGTGATCAGTGCGGCAAGGCCCACTTTGGACTGTGCCGTCGAGGTTCCGATGCGTGCTATTCTTGCGGACAGCGTGGCCATATGATGCGGGATTGTCCTAACAGAGGAGGTGGTGGTATGGCTCAACCGACTGGATCTGTGTCTGGTTCTTCCTCATCAGTTCGACCTCCAGCACAAGGTTTTCAACAGTCGACAGGTCGTGGTAGAGGTAGAGGTTCAGTGCCGAGTTCGAGTGGTGCTCAAAATCGAACCTATGCTCTAATAGGTCGACAAGATCTCGAGTCATCTCCGGATGTTGTTACAGGTATATTGTCTGTGTTTTCTTATGATGTATATGCGCTAATTGATCCAGGATCTACCTTATCATATGTTACACCCTTTGTGGCTAATAAGTTTGGCATTGAACCTGAATTGATAAGTAAACCACTTGCGGTATCCACTCCGATAGGAGATTCTGTGATTGCTAGAAGGGTATATAAAGGTTGCACTGTGATGATTTGTAGTCGTCAAACCTCGGCAAATTTATTTGAGTTAGAAATGGTTGATTTCGATGTGATAATGGGAATGGACTGGTTGGCCTCATGCTATGCAAATGTTGACTGTCGTACGAAGATGGTTAGGTTTCAGTTTCCTTGTGAACCCGCCATTGAATGGAAGGGGAACATTGCTACGCCGAAAGGTAGGTTTATTTCCTATCTTAAGGCAAGGAAGATGATCTCAAAAGGTTACATTTATCATCTTGTTCGCGTTAGGGATGCGGAGGCGAAGCCGCCTACTCTACAATTAATCCCCGTGGTCAATGAATTTCCAGATGTTTTCCCAGATGAACTCCCAGGCCTTCCTCCTGAAAGGGAGATTGAGTTTAGCATTGATGCATTGCCTGACACTCAACTGATCTCTATCCCTCCATACAGGATGGCCCCGGTAGAGTTGCGAGAGTTGAAGGCACAGTTGAAGGACTTGCTGGATAAGGGTTTCATTAGGCCTAGCACTTCACCTTGGGGTGCGCCAGTCTTGTTCGTGCGGAAGAAAGATGGGTCGTTAAGGATGTGTATCGATTATCGACAGTTGAATAAGTTTACAATAAAGAACAAGTATCCACTTCCAAGAATTGATGACCTGTTTGACCAACTCCAGGGTGCCAAGTATTTCTCCAAGATTGACTTACGTTCAGGGTATCATCAGGTGAGGGTTAAGGAGAAGGATATTCCAAAGACGGCCTTCCGGACAAGATATGGGCATTTTGAGATCTTGGTGATGTCGTTCGGGCTAACAAATGCCCCAGCAGCTTTTATGGATCTCATGAATAGTGTATTCAGGCCCTATCTTGATGTGTTCATGATCGTATTCATTGATGACATTCTGGTGTATTCTCGTTCGGAGGCGGAACATGCGGGCCACTTGCGGATAGTATTACAGACCCTTCAGGATCATAAGTTATATGCTAAGCTCTCTAAATATGAATTCTGGCTGAACTCAGTAGCATTCCTTGGCCATGTGATATCTGATGAGGGTATTAGTGTCGACACTCAGAAGATCGATGCAGTGAAGAATTGGCCGAGACCTACAACACCGTCAGAAGTCCGCAGCTTCCTGGGGCTAGCAGGATATTATAGGCGGTTTGTAGAAGGGTTTTCCTCTATATCAGCACCATTGACTAAGTTAACACAGAAAGCTACCAAGTTCCAGTGGTCTGATGCTTGTGAACATAGTTTTCAGGAGCTAAAGAATCGATTGACATCCGCGCCAGTGCTCACTCTCCCAGAAGGAACAGAAGGTTATGTGGTATATTGTGATGCCTCAGGTATAGGTTTGGGGTGCGTATTGATGCAACGTGGGAAGGTGATTGCTTATGCATCAAGACAATTGAATAAGCATGAAAAGAATTACCCGACTCATGATTTGGAATTGGCTGCAGTAATATATGCTTTGAAGATATGGCGGCACTACTTATACGGCGTCCATGTTGACATCTACACAGATCACAAGAGTTTACAATACATCTTCAAGCAGAAGGAGTTGAATTTGAGGCAGCGTAGGTGGCTTGAATTACTGAAAGACTACGATGTCGAGATATTGTACCATCCCGGTAAAGCTAATGTTGTGGCAGACACTCTCAGCCGTAAGTCAATGGGAAGCTTAATACATATTGAGGCAGGTAGACAAGGGTTGACCAAAGAGCTTCACCAGCTGGCCAATATGAGAATCAGATTGTTGGACTCTGATGACGGAGGTGTTACTGTACAGAATACAGCAGAATCATCTTTGGTAGCCGAGGTAAAAGCACGGCAATATGAAGATCCTACCTTAGTAAGATTGAGAGAGGGAATTCAGCAGTGTAAGATTACAGCTTTCAAGATCGGAGGAGATGGGACACTGAGATACTAGGGCCGATTATGTGTACCTAGTGTGGCAGGGTTGCGAGAGAAGATTATGATTGAGATTCACCAGTCCCGATATTCTATCCATCCTGGCTCGACAAAGATGTATCATGACGTTAAGGAGCAGTATTGGTGGGATAACATGAAGAAGTCTATTGCAGAATTTGTAGCCCATTGTCCTAATTGTCAACAAGTAAAGATCGAGCATCAGAAACCTAGTGGATTGATTCAGAATATAGAGATTTCGACCTGGAAATGGGAGGTGATTAATATGGACTTCATTATTGGATTACCTCGCTCTTATCATAAGTTTGACTCCATCTGGGTGATAGTTGATCGACTTACAAAATCTGCCCATTTTCTGCCAGTTAAGACAACTTACACGGCTGAAGATTATGCGAAGTTGTATATCAAGGAGATTGTTAGGCTTCATGGTGTGCCGGTATCTATTATATCAGACCGAGGAGCTCAATTTACGGCTAACTTTTGGAGGTCTTTTCAGAAGGGTTTAGGCACACAAGTAAATCTCAGCACTGCATTCCATCCGCAGACTGACGGACAGGCTGAACGTACCATCCAGACGCTTGAAGATATGCTACGAGCATGTGTTCTAGATTTCAAGGGGAATTGGGATGACCATCTGGCACTTATAGAATTTGCCTACAATAATAGCTACCATTCCAGTATTAAAATGGCCCCGTATGAGGCACTGTACGGGAGGAGATGTAGATCACCAGTTGGATGGTTTGAAGTCGATGAGACAGAATTATATGGGCCAGATTTGATTCACCAAGCCATTGAGAAGGTGAAAGTGATACAAGAGCGACTGAGGACGGCACAAAGCAGGCAAAAGTCTTATTCCGACGTCCGACGTCGTGATCTGGAATTTGAGGTTGGTGATTGGGTTTTCCTGAAGATCTCGCCGATGAAGGGTGTTATGCGTTTTGGGAAGAAGGGTAAGTTGAGTCCGCGGTATATTGGGCCGTACAAAATTCTTCGACGAATTGGACAGGTTGCTTACGAGTTAGAATTGCCATCTGAATTGGAATTTGTCCACCCGGTATTCCATGTATCTATGTTGAGGAAATGTATTGGAGACCCTTCTCGGGTCGTCCCTATCAAAGATGTACAAGTTACAAAGGATCTATCATATGATGAAGTGCCAGTGGCTATATTAGATCGACAAGTCCGCAAGCTGAGAACAAAGGATGTAGCTTCCGTGAAAGTATTATGGAGGAACAAGAATATAGAAGAAATGACATGGGAAGTAGAAGAGGAGATGAAGTCTAAATACCCTTACCTATTCCAGAGTGAAGATAACGAGGATGCCGGGGGAAAGAAGGACGCATTATAAGGTGAAACGGCTCTATGAGGTAAGCAATAGCTTGTGAATACTCTTTTTTTAATACAAAATGGTAATATGCAGATAATGTACAAATCCATAATGCTTTGTATAGTCTTGTAAGGCCATAGGTTAGGTTTAACTGCTTGCAAGTTTGGCTAGTGTCCATTTTATAGGGGAAACTCAGCCGGAAATCTCCGTCGGAATCCACAATGAGTTAGACACCCCATAAACCCTTACATTCGAGGACGAATGTTCCTAAGGGGGAGAGGGTGTTACAACCCAAATTCGCATACCATAGATCACGCCGTAAGTTAGTCGACGTAAATCCAAGAAGAGATTATCTTTGAGATGATAAGAAGTTAATCCTATTGGTCTTAAACGATACAAGGGTGTATAAGAGTGGTTAACAAGTATTTGAAGTTAAACGAATCAAGGATGTTGTAACCCGTATTTTCGGGTAACACTAGAGGTGATTAATTGTCCCAAGAGGTCTTGTTTTAATGTATTTGAATCATATAATATCCGCATCATAAGTCTTGAAGTCAAGCGAGTTATGAAACAAAAGTCGATAAAAGTTGTTGCAACTTAGGTTTATAATTTTACTTAAACTTTAGGTCAAATGTTACTGCATTTTTCTCCCAATGTGCTTGGAATTATGGGGTGATCTACCTATCAAATTGAATATCTATGAGTCTAGTTTCCAACGCATTAAACCGTTCATCGATACGATCTCGGAATAGAGAGATATTTGCATTTTTGCGAGAGTGCGCCAAGCTGCTCTCTATGGGGCCTACAAAGGCGGTTTAAGACATATGGACATATATAAGATACCTCAACCCCGTTTTAAGTCATTATTTTTCAGTATATTCAGACCTTATAACCCTAAAAACAGTCTCTCAAGGTTCTCTCATGATCCAAGACCCAAACAAAGGGCAAACAACACAAATCAAATATCGGGAATCCCGTGGCGCTAGTAAGTTTCTTGTTCTTCTTGTTGTTGCTGATTTTTGTGTTGTTCCAGCTCGTGTGGGAGGTTGTTTTAAGTGTTTTATGTCCTGTAAATACACCTTCAAGTTTTTAATATCAACCCTAGGTGATTTCAAGTCTTCTAAAGTAATTCTAGTGCCGAAAAACCCGAATTAATTGCTAGTTTCGCTTCCTTGTTCTTGTGGCAGAATTGAAGGGATATTTCGTGGAAAATTAAGGTCAAATTGGAGTTGTTCTTTCTGTTTAAAGGTAAGGAACCTCTTACTCTATATATATTTAAGATTATCCAAGTTGCAGCTAAGTCGTTGAAGCTAGAACTTGTGAAATATATATCGAAAGGCTTGGTAGTAATGTTGTTGGTTGGTGGACTGTTTTGGAGGCTCAATATGATTATTAATGATGTTGTTTGGGCTGTTTGGTAATTATATTGACTTGTGGGAAGTCATATAAATAGGGGAGGCGCTGTCCGTTTTATCGTAAAATAGGTTGTGGTCGATACATAATAGTTACGACGCTTAAACGATAATGATAGTGTCATTTGTCTTATTGTAGACTAAGGAGTCGTGACATTTGCATAGCTTGAGGTTGGGAAGTATATACAAGGTATGTGAGGCTATCCCCTTCATTCTTTTGCACGACTCCGATTGTACATAATGTAATGAACGAGCTCCCAAAGATACTCTACTCTTAGAAGCTAGCAGTACTTACATTGCTGCCCTTCTTATGAAACGATTGATATTGATGTTACTTCTCTTATTCTTATATTATCAATGTTGTTGGTAGTTCCTGATTCTTATAAGATTCTTGATGAAGAGTTAATCCTAATAACATGTACGAAGGATACCGACCTTACGTCACTCCGAAAGGTTCAAAATGTGATTCCAATGAGTCCAGCATGCATCATATATATGTATCTATTTTACTCTACCGAGCCGCGCTATAGTCGGCCGGGTACGGCACCTATTGTGCAACCACTGATCAGTTGGGTTTTACCGAGCTCCACGTGGCCGGGTACGATTCTACCGAGCCCTATGATGGCCGGGTACGTTTTACCGAGCCTATTATGGCCGGGTACGATATGATGATGGTGATGCCCACAAAGGCGTATGTTTTAAAAGTTTATGTATATATATATATATGTATCATGTATTTCATGTCAGTAGCCCTCAGAGGTACCCAGATGTCACAGGTTGTATATTCTCTATCCCTGTTTACATTACTGTTCTTACTTATGCTTTCTTGCCTCACATACTCAGTACTTTATTCGTACTGACGTCCTTTTTATTTGTGGACGCTGCATGTCGTGCTGCAGGTCCTGATAGACAGGTAGACATAGCTCCCCCACCACAGTAGGCTGTCCAGTTCAGCGGTTATTGGCGAGATCCCTTCTCCGGACTTGCCGTGGTCTTGGTATGCATTTTTGTTATAGATATTATGGGTATGTCGGGGCCCTGTTCCGGCAATGTTGTAGCACATATGTTCCTTTAGAGGCTCATAAATAGGTGTCGACTTATGTATGGTTTAGAATGCCTTTTCGGCTGATTTTTGTTGTATAGTCTTTCATGGCATCATGATAGCTCGTACTTTATATATAGTTTCTTGACAGTCTTGTCGTCCCATGTTATGTATGTTCATGACATTATCTTTTATTGTTGGATGTTCATGATCCATGTCTACTATTTATATTGATCTTGTCGGCCCTTAAAGATAATAAGGAAGGTTAGATAAAATGTACGTTGGTGCTTGGCAAGTATGGCCCGGGTGCTAGTCATGACCCTCCAGTTGGGTCGTGACAGTAATAGGCATGTGCCTAAGGAAAATTTCTTTGGTTTGGTAGCCAACTTTGTTGAATTGTCAACATTGAAGAAAAAGAAGGAAAATTATGCACATTGTCAAATATAGTAGGCTTTAGAGAGTGAGGTTTCAGCTATAAAAGGAGAGCTTCAACTCTCATTTCCACACACCAATAAAGAGAGAAAGAAAGAGTGAGATTTCACAAACAAGGTATAAGAAAAAAGTACGTGAGAAAAATAGAGAGTGAGCTATATTGTAGTGAGATGAGAATATCAAAAGAGAGTTATTTCTTTTGAGTGTTGTAGTGGTCTTTGGAATATTTTACTCGGACCTACAAAGTGTAAAATTCCTTACTATAGTGATATCAGTTGCTCGTCTCGGGGCCGTAGTTTTTTTCCCTTATTCAAAGGGCTTTCCACATAAACATTTTGGTGTCGTTGTCACTCTTTTATTCTTGTTAATTACTGTATCTCGGTGCTACGTGATTATTCCGCTTTTATTATTGTGAATATTATTTTTGTAGGGGGTTTATTCCCAATAACTGGTATCAGAGTACAGGTTCTGCTCGTTCATAGAAATACTATTCACTGTCGGTAGTATTATAATCGGTGAAAAAATAAAAATGTCCGGAGCAAAGTATGAGGTAGCAAAATTTAACGGAGATAGCAGTTTCTCAACATGGCAAAGAAGAATGAGAGATCTGGTCATCCAACAAGGATTACACAAGGTACTAGATGCTGATGCCAAAATGCCTGATACCATGAAAGCTGAGGATTGTGCTGACTTGGATGAAAGGGTTGCTAGTGCAATCAGGTTGCACTTATCAGATAATGTGGTAAATAACATCATTGATGAAGACACCGCACGTGGCATTTGGACAAGGTTGGAAAGCTTATACATGTCCAAAATGCTAACAAATAAATTGTACCTGAAGAAGCAGCTATACGCTCTTCACATGGGTGAAGGTATGAATTTTTTGTCATATTTAAATGTGTTTAACGGACTAATCACACAGCTCGCCAATATCAGAGTGAAAATCGAGAAAGAAGATAAAGTCATCTTGCTGTTGAACTTGTTGCCATTTTCGTACGATAATTTGGCAACAACCATCCTGCACGTAAGACTACCATTGAGTTGAAAGATGTCACATCAGCTCTTCTACTCAATGAGAAGATGAGAAAGAAGCCTGAAAATCAAGGACATGCTCTCATCACAGAAGGTAGAGGCAGGAGTTATCAAAGGAGTTCGAGCAACTATGGTAGATCCGGAGCTCTGGGAAGTCTAAGAACCGATCCAAATCAAGAGCTAGAAATTACTACAATTGTGATCAACCAGGTCACTTCAAAAGAGATTGTCCAAATCCAAAGAAGGGCAAAGATAAAACTAGTGGCCAGACGAATGACGACAACACAGCCGCCATGGTACAAAACAATGATAATGTTGTCCTTTGTATAAACTAAGAAGAGGAATGCATGCACTTATCGGGTCCAGATTCGGAATGGGTGGTTGATACATCAGCATCTTACCATGCCACACCGGTAAGAGATTATTTTTGCAAATATGTAGCATGTGATTTCGGCCTTGTGAGAATGGGTAACACAAGTTACTCAAAGGTTGCGGGGAGGTGACATTTGTATCAAGACAAATGTCGGATGCACATTAGTTCTGAAGGACGTGTGATATGTACCTAATTTGCGGATGAACTTGATCTCGGGAATTGCTTTAGACCGAGATGGATACAAGAACTATTTTGCAAATCAAAAGTGGAGACTCACCAAGGGATCATTGGTGATTGCAAAGGGAGTTGCCCATGGCACGTTGTACAGAACAAATGCAGAAATATGCCAAGGTGAATTGAACGCAACACAAGATAAAATTTCTGCAGATTTGTGGCACAAAAGAATGGGTCATATGAGCGAGAAGGGATTGCAGATTCTTGCCAAGAAATCACTCATTTCTTATGCCAAAGGCACTACGGTAAAACCTTGTGACTACTGTTTATTTGGTAAGCAGCATAGAGTCTTATTTCAAATATCGTCTGAAAGAAAATTGAATATACTTGATTTGGTATATTCTGATATTTGTGGTCCAATGGAAATTGAATCGATGGGCGGTAACAAATATTTTGTTACTTTTATTGATGATGATTCACGAAAATTATGGGTTTATATTTTGAAAATCAAAGATCAGGTGTTTCATGTTTTCCAGAAGTTTCATGCTATGATGGAAAGGGAGACAGGCCAAAAGCTAAAGCATCTCCGAAGTGACAATGAAGGTGAGTACACTTCAAGGGAATTTTAAGAATATTGTTCGAACCATGGGATCAGACATGAAAAGATAGTTCCTGGAACCCCACAACACAATGGCGTAGCCGAAAGGATGAACCGCACTATTGTGGAGAAGGTTAGAAGCATGCCCAGAATGGCTAAACTGCCTAAGTCATTCTGGGGTGAAGCAGTTCAAACAGCCTGTTACCTGATCAATAGGAGTCCATCAGTTTTGTTGGTGTTTGACATCCCAGAGAGAGTTTGGACTAACAAGGAGGTATCCTACTCGCATGTGAAGGTATTCGGTTGCAAAGCTTTTGCACATGTACCAAAGGAGAAGAGAACAAAGTTGGATGATAAATTTGTTCCTGGCATATTCATCGGATACGGAGATGAAGAATTCAGATACAGATTGTGGGATCCCATAAAGAAGAAGGTCATCAAAAGCAGAGATGTAGTCTTCCGAGAAAGTGAAGTTGGAACTACTGATGATATATCAGAGAAGGCCAAGAATGGTATTATTCCTAGCCTTGTTACTATTTCTTCTACTTCTAATAATCCCACAAGTGCATAAAGTACGACCGATGAGGTTGCCGAGCAGGAGGAGCAACCTAGTGAGGTTATTGAGCAGGGGGAGCAACTTGATGATGATGTCGATCAAGTGGATCACCCCACTCAGGGAGAAGAACAACCTCAACCTCTGAGGAGATCAGAAAGGCCAAGGGTAGAGTCATGCAGGTACCCTTCCACGGAGTATGTCCTCATCAGTGATGAGGGGGATCCAGAAAGTCTTAAGGAGGTGATGTACCATCCAGAAAAGGACCAGTGGATGAAAGACATGCAAGACGAGATGGAATCTTTGCAGAAAAATAGCACGTACAAGCTGGTTGAACTTCCAAAGGGTAAAATACCACTCAAATGTAAGTGGTTCTTTAAACTCAAGAAAGATGAAAATGGCAAGCTGGTCAGATACAAAGCTCGATTGGTGGTAAAAGGTTTCGAGCAGAAGAAAGGTATTGATTTTGACAAAATTTTCTCACCTGTTGTCAAAATGACTTCTATTCGAATAATCTTGAGCTTAGCAGCTAGCCTAGATCTTGAAGTAGAGCAGTTGGACGTGAAAACTGCATTTATTCACAGAGATTTGGAAGAGGAGATCTATATGGAGCATCCAGAAGGATTTGAAGTAGCTGAAATGAAACACATGGTGTGCAAACTGAATAAGAGTCTTTATGGGTTGAAGCAGGCACCAAAGAAGTGGTACAAGAAGTTTGAATCATTCATGAAAAGTCAAACTTACACAAAGACATATTCTGATCCATGTGTATACTTCAAAAGATTTTCTGAAAATAACTTTATTATATTATTGTTGTATGTGGATGACATGTTAATTGTAGGAAAAGACAAGGGGATGATCGCAAAGTTGAAGGGAGATTTGTCCAAGTCATTTGATATGAAGGACTTGGGCCCAGCACAACAAATTCTGGGTATGAAGATAGTTCGAGAGCGAACAAGCAGAATGTTGTGGCTGTCTCAGGAGAAGTACATTGAACGTGTACTGGAACGCTTCAACATGAAGAATGCTAAGCCAGTCAGCACACCTCTTGCTAGTTATCTAAAGTTGAGCAAGAAGATGTGTCGTACAAGTGTGGAGGAGAAAGAGAACATGGCTAGAGTTCCTTATGCTTCAGCAGTCGGAAGTTTGGTGTATGCAATGGTATGCACCAGACCTGATATTGCTCATGCAGTTAGTGTTGTTAGCAGATTTCTTGAAAACCCTGGAAAGGAATATTGGAAAGCAGTCAAGTGGATACTCAGGTACCTGAGAGGTACCACGGGAGATTGTTTGTGCTTTGGAGGATCTCATCCAATCTTGAAGGGCTATACAAATGCTGATATGGCAGGTGACATTGATAATAGAAAATCCACTACTAGATATTTGTTTACATTTTCAGGGGGAGCTATATCATGACAGTCTAAATTGCAGAAGTGTGTTGCACTTTTAACAACTGAAGCAGAGTACATTGCTGCTACAGAAGCTGGCAAGGAGATGGTATGGCTCAAGCGGTTTCTTCAAGAGCTGGAATTGCATCAAAATGAGTATGTCGTCTATTGTGACAGTCAAAGTGAAATAGACTTGAGCAAGAACTCCATGTAGCATGCAAGAACAAAGTATATATATGTGAGATATCATTGGATTCGTGAGCAGGTGGAGAACAAATCTTTACATGTCAAAAAGATTCACACGAGTGAAAATCCTGCTGATATGTTGACCAAGGTGGTACCAAGAGACAAGTTCGATCTATGCAAAGAACTTGTCGGCATGCACTCAAACTAGAAGAAAGTGCTACCTCCTCTAGATGAATGAAACTGGAGGGGAAGATTGATGGGTTTCATCTCATTCAATAGCCAAAGTAATAGGCATGTGCCTAAGGAAATTATTTTTGGTTTGGTAGCCAACTTTGTTGAATTTCTTTGGTTTGGTAGCCAACTTTGTTGAATTTCTTTAGGTTGGTAGCCAACTTTGTTAAATTGTCAACATTGAAGAAAAAGAAGGAAACATGTGTGCAAGTTATCAAATATAGTAGGCTTTAGAGAGTGAGGCTTCGGCTATAAAAGGAGATCTTCAACTCTCATTTTCACACACCAACAAAGAGAGAAAAAAAGAGTGAGATTTCACAAACAAGCTATAAGAAAATAGTACGTGAGAAAAATAGAGAGTGAGCGATATTGTAGTGAGGTGAGAATATCAAAAGAGCGTTATTTCTTTTGAGTGTTGTAGTGGTCTTTGGAGTATTTTACTCGGACCTACAAAGTATAAAATTCCTTACTATAGTGATATCAGTTGCTCGTCTCGGGGTCGTGATTTTTTCCCGTATTCAAAGGGTTTTCCACGTAAAAATTTTGGTGTCGTTGTCACTCTTTTATTCTTGTTAATTACTGTATCTCGATCCTACGTGATTATTCCGCTTTTATTACTGTGAATATTATTTCTGTAGGGGGTTTATTCCCGACACTAGTAACGTTCTGAACAAGAACCGGGGGGTAAGGATAACAAAATACAGTATAATTTAAGTATTCTCCCTAGACATATATCATCTCAAATCGAAATAAACTAATCACAGGACTAGAAAACGAATAAGTAACGAAAGAAGAAAATCTCATCTCATATCAGCATAATGAGCTAAGGAAACTAGACAAGCATTCAAGAATATTGCATGAAACTATTAAAGTTGAAGATGAAAAAGATGATTGATTCCACAGCTAGCTGTAGAATGCATATTGCTTTACTGGTGGGAAGTTTTATGAGCATTCAAAAACTTGATCGGTTTTGTCTCCTTTACTGCTATTTACATGAAATCCGTCACAGTTGAACTAATCACCAGAGTATTATTCAAGGTATCTTAATGACAAGTAGAAAAGAACACAGACTCCTTATCCTTTCATGAGGTCGGCGTACATTGACCGATGAATTACATGTTGAGGCGAGACAATTGCACCGTTAACACGAAGTTGTCGCAGAAAATCCACTCGCACTGACTTGAACTGATATCGCTGCAGTAAAAAAGTAACATGTGAATAGATGGGAAAGAAAGAGAAGTTTAGATAACATATAGAAAGTGTAATATTATGGGAACACAAAAGATGTCAGGAATGACTGTTATGCTTACTATCTATTGCAATGAAAAAAAACAGAGCGAAGTGCCAATCACTTCTTTCAGACTTTCAAATTGGGGAAAATCTTGGCAACTATTTCCCATTACTGTTATGGCCACAGTCTGGTTTTGGCAATTTGGGAAAAGGTGATTAAAACAGAACTGAACTGCCAGCGTATGCCTTTGACCGCACCAACAGTTCCACATTTTCAGGATTTGGTGGGTGTGTGGGGTTGTGGGGGGGGGGGGGGGGCAACTTGGAGTGTGGTGAGAGAGGTGGTATAGCTGGGGTTGGGGGTAAATATGTAACTCTATCTGAAATGTAGCTTCAATGATAAACCTAATGATCCTCGCCAACCCAGTAAATACTATTAGAGGATTAAAACGTTACCATTAGTACAGGTGTTCAACAAAAAAGGAGCTGACACATATGAAACATCGAAATCCAAACCCAACATAAAACCTGTTGTACAGCTTACACACAACTTTTCAAATAGACCAGTCATTTGAGATATGCAGAAGTAAAATGGAATAAGCAGAGTAGCAATGGAAAAAAAAAACAGAGATACGAAAATGATCGAAGGTTACCTTTAATTTCCATTCAAAATCAAAGGAATGATAGAAAGGATCCAAAAGTGTGATCTGATCTTCTTCTTTGATCTGTCAACAGGAGTAGTTTGTAATGTGAAAATCTAAGGGGAATGCGAGCAACAGAAGATCAGCAAGTACTCCAACAATTAATGTAAAATAGAATTCTCAGTAGTCACTGTATATCTATCTACTCTTTGCTCTCTCTCAAATAAGAAGATGGTTTATTACACAGTCAACTTTTCTTTGTCTTTTTTTTTCATTTATAATTCATTTCATCTCTTTATCCTGCGTAAACACAGGAAAATTGGAACATACCACAATCTTGTATAGCAGAATTTAAGGATGTCACAATTTATTAACCTGATCAAAAGTTTAGTTGGATGGAGATCTTGGATCTAAAATCAGCTCTTCAATATAATGTGAAACTCTAATGGAATACAAAGGGCAGTCTTTGCTTTCTAAATCTCTTATTTAATGGATCAAATATTGAGGACAATCTGCAAAAATTTACTATTCCAACTTAGTGTACATTATGTGTAATTCACTATATTGGTATTCACTAAGTATTGTAACTTAATAAGATTTTTCTTCCAAGAAGGGAAAGTAGAGGAGAAAGGATCACTCGTTGCCAGACATACTTCCACTCTAGCAGCAAAGTAACTAAGAAAAGAATATGTGAACTGTGCCAGTTGCTTAGAGCTGTACTTAAAAACTGATCACATTCGTTGAAGTAACAGAGAATAGACCAAAGGTATTACTTACTGCAGTGCCCCGTACTCCGTAAACAGTAATTACAAAGCATGTGCGGTCAGAATCACAGACGACATAGTATCTGCAAAAGAAGAGTAGAAGTTGAGACAACAGAGTATCTGCAGATTATGGGGCAGCTCTGGGAGGGGAGAAGTGGCAGAATCTACTCTTCTACGGTAAGGTAACTTACATTGGTCTTTTGCTCGGATTCTTAACTGAAAACAGAACTTTTCCTGTGACTGCTTTTCCTTCATTAAGACCTTCAGTTAGGCGATCGACAGTAGCTCTCTCATATGAAGGATCCACTACAAGAAAGTATGTTGCCCAATTTATGGATTACAAACTTAATCCAATATCACACTGTTTTTGGAAAAATATCTAAGTCCCATATGTAAAGCTTACATTCAACAGAAGCAAGTGATGATGCTAGCGAATCAACAGTAGGAAGGGATGATGATGTTGGAGAAGAAAGCTGCTTAGCATCATTCAGTTTCTGAAAGACAGGATCAAGTTATTCAACTACCTTCACAATCTCATGCATAAAAAAGACGGGTAAATTTTATGGGCCGTTCAACTTGGGGATTCATTACCCAAAAGTTATTTTTCTTTCTTACGTAAAAGTCATTCAACTTTATGATCATTACCCAAAAGTTAATTTCTTTTCTTTTATTACACAAAAATTATTTTACTATGCTCTAGTTATTACAATAGTCACTCTAACTAGATTTTACAAGTTTTTCACCTGAAAAGTTTATTATGCCTTTGACATTATAAATCATCTCATTTATATAATACATTCTATATTATATGCTATATAATATACTTTTACCCAAATATTTTACTTATACTTAAAATAACTTAATATTATTTTATAAGAAATAGCATCATTAAATTTGTCAATAACATTACCGTGAACAGATCTCAAACCCACATTCTTAACCATGCTTAATGAGATATTTTTTTAACAAAAAATATTAATTCAAAGCTCACTAATTTATCAGCCAAGCCATACCCAATATTTCAATAAATAAAATACCCACATTTAGCATAATGATACATCACATTAATATTTTTAAATAAATAATATTAACAGATAAAGCTTTAAAAATATAATATTAAATACAAATATATTTGAATTTTTTTTTTAAATTTTTATTGACTATAAAAAACTATCATTTGTTAAGCAAATATGTCTTTATTATTTCAAATAAATATTAAAAAATAAATATTTTTAACATTGTTATATTTAAGATATGTTCATGTTTGAATATGATTAAACAAATTGACTGCCATGAAAAAATTAAAGGTATGGATATATTATAAAATAATAAATAAAAAATATAAAGTTATTTTAATTATAAGTAAACTACCTAGGTAGTATATAATATAAAAGGTATTACATAAATGAGAGAATTTATAATGTCAATAGCATAATAGGCTTTTCAAGTAAAAGTATAGAAGAATAGCCTATTAGACACTTGTACTTATTTCGGTTTGTCATTCCGGTCCCCTTACTCCACAAAGTTTCATCTAGACACTTTTAGTTTATCAAAACGAGTGTTTCAAACTCTTCTAACACTATATGTCTCTCAATCGCGCTATGTCAGAATCCACATCAGATAAAATATGCCACATCATTTTTTATTTTTACATAAAACATAAAATAACCTTGACTTACCCTTTTTCTTGTTTGACTTTTTATTTATTTTTTTTTCCTTCTCAATCATCACTTTCTTCTTACTGCCCACCATATTGCGCACTGTTATGGCCGAAAAAATTCTCCTGTCATCATGAAACTCTGTTCCTTTTCTATTCCTCTATCTTATTTCTTAAAACCTCTCTCTAAATAGATGTGAGATTATATTTTAGCCCGAGAACATTTGGATAAAACAAATCCAATTTTTTTCTATCTCTTTCTTGCCTTCACTCTCACCCAAAACCCCGTAAAACCTACAGGGGCGACCCAACCTCATCGGAGATCTAAAGCAAAATTTTAATAAGAGGCCTTATATATATATAATATATATATATATATATATATATATATATATATATATATATATATATATATATATATATATATATAATGAACATCGTTTTTAAAAAAATTAGACAAGTGAGGATGTATAATTAAAAAAAATGAGAACTTAGTTTTATAAAATACAAAAAATTAAATGAATTTAACGTTGATTGCACCACAGCTGAAATGGGAGAATCCAGAAAACATAAGTGACTCCTTTTTTTTTAGTAAGTCCCTTTCTATATTTGGTAACAATTCAACTTTAAATTTTTTTTTTTATCATTATTGAGATGATTTCTAGCCCAAAAACTTCTATGATTTATTTAAGATTACAAGTTTCAAAAGCTTTCCTTTATTTCATAAAATCCATGTCTAGTCAAACACTTTCATATAAATTGGGACGGAGAGAGTATAATTTATGTAAGAAAAATAAATAATAAGTTAGATTATTAGATATAGTTACGTGACCAACTAATGAATAGAGAAATATAATTAAGTAAAAAAGTAAAATAAGATTGACAGAAAATTATTTTAGTTATATTAATTAGAGGAAGAAATCGAATTATTAAAAATTAATATGACAATAAAGAAATAAATTTATCAATAATAAAAGATAATTATATAAATAATATACTACTATATATAAAGAATACTAGTAATTTTGGGGCCTTTAAATTTTTGGGGCTTAAAGCAAGTGTCACTTGCTTTAGGGTTGGGCCGCCCCTGAAAACCTACCAAAACAATAAAAAAAACTTCATATTATTCTTCAAAATCTCATCGATGTTGGCCTAAAAATATTTCACGACGACGGATGAAGAACCTCAATTTTGATGGTAGTGGACGACAGTTAAAAATGGAGGATGAGAAAGAGGAGGAGGCCAGCAAAAGATGTAACAGTGACTTAGTGAAGCATTTTGATCTTGATAATTTTGTTTAATATCAAAGTCTAGTAATGAGGGAGGGAATGAAGGGGTTTGACCAGAAATAAATAGGGAAGAAAGAAGATAGGAAGAGGGGAATGGGGGGTTGCGGAAGGGGTTATGACGGGAAGGGTTAAGGAAGGGGTTGGGGCTTTGGGATTTTTTAAATTGCTATTCTGTTTATTTTTATTGTTTCTTTTTTTTAATGATTTTTAAGTAACTTTCTTTAATCAAAATAATTGATGCACGCGCTTTTAAGAGTGTGTAACCACGCAATTATCTGATTACATATAAGCTTGGTCAACGGTCAAAAGGGTTTAAAATATAGGTTTTGATAAATTAAAAGTGTCTAGATGAAATTTTGTAGAGTATAGGGACCGAAATGACAAACCGGAACAAATATAAGTGTTTAATATGCTATTCTGCCTAAAAGTATTATTAAATCTGGTCAATGTGACTTTTGTGATAGATAGAGCAAAGTAAAATGGTTTTTGTGTAATAATAAAAAAAAAATAACTTTTAAGTAATGAACACAAAGTTGAATTAATTTTATGCAAAAAAAGAAGAAGAAGAAGAAAAATGACTTTTGCCTAATGAACACAAAGTTGAATGATCGGCCATTAAATTTACATGTAATCTAAGAAACCCTCCTTTGTCTAATTGACATGTAATATACTGAATGCAAATAAGCTATTCTTGGAATTAGTACCTTCAACATTTTTGAGTCCCTTTCTTAATGTTTTTTAACTGTCTTACTAGAAATCCCGTTTCCCTTATATTTGATTTTCCGAGCTGCTATTTATACTTATCAAGGGTTTCAAAGCCAAATTTTGCAGACACAGAGCAATACCTGAAAGCATCTCCAAATACTATCATACTGAATGTTCTGAGGTATTAGGATGTGAAACACATGCAGAGTATGTAATTCTGATGATGGAAGCAGAGTTATCTCATGCTTGAGTTCCACACTGGTGACAGGCGATACGCATGAATTAGAGTCACAACTAAATAATCTTACCTTAAGCAAAGGGTCTATATCATCAAGAACATCGCACAGATTTGATGCTTGCTCTATAGCTTTACGACTAGGATCCAATAATCCAGCACTTTCAAATCCAGATAGGGCCATCCAATAGTTCTCCAGAAACTTGTACGTCTGTTGAACCAAGTATAGAATCACAAAAACATGGTATTGAAATTTTGAGAAGGCGGCAACTGAAAATTAGGATGTATAAGCAGACATGAAATGTCACGGTGAAGAAAATAGATGCTTTCTTTTGAATATACTCTTGAAGTTTCATGACTAAGCATAAACATGCTCAAGCTGCAAAGGTACAAGTATAATTCAAGCGCATGAAAAGCTCCACACATAGAGATTTTGTTATTTAGTTCTCTCTTTGTTTCCAGTGAATCAGGATGCCTTTTATTACATACTTCCAGGAACTATTTAAACATTCAGGTACATAAAAGTTAAGTGCTAGAACAATTGAAAATAAGAATTGGTATATAGCCTTACCATCGAGCAGTTGAAACACAATTCAGCACTGCGCATCATCTTTTGGTCTTTCGCCTGAAACAGAACACAAAATTAGAGGGGCCTGAGTAAGAAATGCAGACAAAACAACCTTAAGGGATATCAGATAGTTCTGAAGTCCATGAGGAAAATTATTAGAGGAAGACAGCGAAGTAGGCTTATTGTGGGAAGCTTTACGCAAAGATAAACTGGCAAGAAGCATACTCACAGCATTCTTGTATGCTTTTAATGACTGAAAAAGCATATCATGATCCCAAGTTCCAGTCAGAAAATAGGCAGTGAGACATGCATTTCCTAGGGCATCTGGCAAAAAAATGAAAGATCATTCAAGAAACCTGAGTTTGGATGTAACTAAATCATGATATTGGATATTCAATCTTATCAATTACGAAACCAAATCCACCAAAAATATCGTAAATTTGACAAAGCAGGAAACTGAATTAACTGAGCTTGCAAGTGACATACAATATGCAATTTGCACGTCATGTACTAGATTCATGCAGCGTTTTATGTTCATATTCAAGAGCGTCTACTAGTTTATATGTATATGTTCCAGATCACCTAAATAGTTTCAGTTCCTTCATTTTTTTCAGTCTTCTACAAAAGTTATCAGGTACTTATAAATTATGTCATGATGTATGGTAAGTACAGGTGGTCTCAGTTACATAGTAAGCACAGGTGGTCTCAGGTATATCTAAGTTACATGTTGAGAATACAGGGATTAGAAATTGATTTAATTTGCTACCATATGCTCCAAAGTAAATGGAGAAACTTACACGCACCATTATGAGTATACCAGCATGTGTATCACATTAAAAGAAATCCCTTTTTCCTTTAACATGTATAATGTGATAAATTAGATGAGATTAAGAGCAAAATAACATGCTTAGTGGACATTCAGACTTCGCGACATCGTTGACAAGCACAATTTTCAGGATCATATTAGAACAAATGAAAACAGTTAATCCTAGAGGTGCAGCTCAGTTTAATCATAAACAAGTAATTTTTAGTCCCCGACATTTTTGGTTCTTCATCCTCCTTCCCTTTACTATTCAATTTTATCAAGTTTACCACCACGAAACTTATCATTCTTCCTTAAAGTTTACCACCACAAAACTTATCATTCTTCCTTAAAGCAGTATACGTTTTCAGGAACTGCTACTTATGTATCAATAGCAAATATATCCAAGAAGTACAAAATGCAGTCTTACACCACGATATTCCATCCCGGATATCCAGAGCAATTGCTTCCTTGGCATGCTTAATACTTTCAGCAATGATTTCTTCTGGATCTTCAACCTCTGGAAAGTTGAATACAATCAATTAATACTACAGGCACTCTCTAAAAAAATGTGACTACATAATTAAGGTTCAAATTCAAAATGCTAGAAGTTCCAAAGGAAGTACAAAAGTTTACCTATTTCACCAGTGCACTGTCTTCTTTCGAGCACAGATAATTGACGTAATAGCTCCAAATTTTTCGGATCCTGAAAACAACAAATATAAATATATCCATCAGTATTTTCAAGAATTAAATTGATCACTAACAAAACTCAAATTAAAATCCAAGAAGCAACATATAAAATGACCTGTTCAAGGCCAAGTTTAAAGCAACTTTTAGCTTTATCAAGATCTCCTCGTTTCCAAACACAAGTTCCTAAGCATATCCACGCATCCACCATATAACGATTCAACTGAAGCTGTTACACAAATCAGCAGTCATGAAAATGAACCATAACTAATTAGACATATAAATGTGAAATTTCCTTTAAGATTTACTCACAGCTTCTGTTAAACTTTGCTCTGCTTCCTTATTATAACCAGGAGACACATCCAGAAACTTCCCTCTCAAGTACAAATACATCGCATCATCCTCCTGCGATTGCCGCTTCTCTACTCGACGTAAAAAACATTATTAAACCACAAGTTACATTCAAAACACTAGAGATTACGTGGCTAATTAAGAGATTTAATTGCGTTTCAATACTTTTTCAACCTTACGTTTTAGAACTCACTCAATGCGCTCTCCGAAGAATTCAAGTACAAGTACATCCGTTGATCCTCTCGCGATTGCTTTTTTTTTTTTTTTCTTTTTATAAAACATGATTTAAACCAAAAAACATACATTAAAAACACAAGAGATAAATCGTGTTAAACAAATACAGAACTTCAGAGTCCAAATTCAATGCATCTGAATATATACTTTACATTTTTATACTCGGAATTCAATGCATTTTTCTGAGAATTCAATTACCTTTAGGGATAGCGTCGAGTAATTGGATAGCACGATCAGCTTGCTCTTTCAGTATAGCCATTTTTTCCTGACGACTTGGGAGGAAATAGTGATTGCGAAAATCATCGATTGTTTTAGCGAATTCAATCACCTCTGAAAACACATTCTCTTCTCCGGCGTCTCCTCCGCTAGCTCCTCCTGCAGAACTGCTCATTTTCTCCGATAGAGAAAAAACGAAGTGAAAAACAGTTGAAATGTATGTGAAAGCGTGAAGAGTACTGAAGTCTGCAACTGGGAAGTTATACGGTTATGGTTATTTGAGGGAATTTGTTTTGTTTAAATAAGCAGTCACGTTTTCTTTGCCTGTAATTTTCGGAAATTACAGCTCCACCCCTAATATTCTCTGTTATGTTTCTTTACTTCCTTTTTCTTCTAATTAACTTGCTATCAAGTCCGTATACTAAGTATTTGGTCTTATTCATGAATAGAACATTTAATATGTTACTTCTAAAAAAATTTGAAAAATTTATTTAATCCGGTGAAAGATTATCACGATTTCGGATAATGTAATATTTCATATTCAGAATTGATTGTATATAATTATCTTGAAAATTTTATTTAATCTGCTGAAAGATTATCATTATTATGGGATAACGTGATATTTAATACTCTTTCTATAGTTAGAATTTGATTATGTTTACTTACATAGTTTTATGTTGAATCTCGTTAAAAGGCCAAACATCAAAAGCTGGAGTAAAAACCCTAGCGTCCACTCTCTTGTTTTCTCTCGGCTCACGTTAACGTGGCCTTGCTAACGTACGCAGCTGGAAGCCATGGGAGGAAGAGGACGACCTAAACGGAATATTATGAAAATTTTACCTACTGATCTGAGATCAACAGATGCAAGGAAGGCAGTAATGGAGTTGTTTGTCTCACCAAAAGGGGTGAGAATTGAAGAACCAACAGGAAACACTACTTCGAGGAGCATGCTAAGTGAGCAGAGCAAGCTAGAAGCAGATCCAGCAATCAAAAATGGCAAGATGAAAGTAGTGATAGCTACACCTGTAGCTACTAGTGGACTAGGTTGTGGATCTGGGAGCGGGAAGGCACAAATACAATTGAAGACACCAAATAGCAATGAAGCAGTGCCATGCAAAGCTGATACTGTAGAAATTCTCAAAGGTACTGATCAAATTGAGAAGGTAAATGAGAATCAATCATGGGCAAATATGCTAGCAGGGAATAAATTGGCAATGAGAGGCATGAATCTTTAATATATAGCGCCGATGATTCAAGATGGGGAGAAAATTGTGAAGCTAGATCTTGAAGATGTTGAGCAGAAAAATGCAAAATGGAGCTCAGTAATAGTGTTGTATGTAATTGGAGATTCACCTACCATAAGAGCAATGGAACGATTCATAAATTCAGTAGGTAAATTCTCTACCAAACCTCAGATCTATTATCATAATGAAGATTATTTTGTACTCAGATTTGCTAATTTGAAAGAAAGAAACCAAGTGTTATATACTGGGCCTCACACTATCAATAACCGCCCCATTGTGATGAAAGCTTGGACACCAGACTTTAATCTGCACGATAAAGTCTTGAGAACCATTCCTTTGTGGGCGAGGTTCCCAAATCTTCCACTCAATTGCTGGAGTATGAAGGCACTAAGCAAGATAGAGAGTGCATTGGGAAATCCAGTGTATGCTGATGATTGTATAACTGGCACAATTAGAATTTCTTATACGAGAATGTTAATTGAGATGGACATCACCAAGCTCCTTCCTAGAAGAGTGAAGATGCAGGACCCAATGGGTAATACAATTGAACAATAGATAAGTTATGATTGGGAGCCATCATATTGCAACAAATGCCTAAAGATAGGGCACAATTGCAATTAAAATAGAATACAACAACCACAAAAGCAGGCATATAGAGGGAGAGAAAACAAAGGTAAACAAGTCTGGCAGAGGACTGAGAAAGATGGACCTAAAGACAATAATCAGGAGAAAGAGCTAACAAAGAGGATTGAAATAATAAAACCACCAGAGAATATACCAGTGCAGGTTAGTGCAGCTGCAAAACAACTTGAAGAAGTAGGATGGACAACAGTCAGTGGAAAATCAGCAGCAAGAATGGCTAAAGCAAAGCAAGTTGAAGAACAGACACTAGCTGGCAATAATGGTTTTCAATACTTAGGGAGTGAATATGCAACAAATGAACCAGGAACAAGCAGTATGCAGCTGAGGAGCTATGGGACACAGTAGATGTATCAGGATACCCAATTCATACCAGTATGAGTGTTGTCACATGGAATGTTAGAGGGTTAAATAAAACATACAAGCAAAAGGAGATAAAAGAGTTCAGAAAGCAAAATAAGATGGCAGTGATAGCCTTAGTAGAACACAGAATAAAGGAACAGAAAGCTAGTAGTATAATCAGTAAAATTGCTCATGGATGGCAGTGGATATCAAATTTCAGCAACAGAATATGGGTGCTATGGGATCCAAGAATATTTGATTTTGAACCAACTGATATAGATGACCAAATCATACATGGACAGGTCAGAACTCACTCAAGACTACTAGCATTTGGATTTACAACAATATATGGTTTGCATACTATAAAAGATAGGTTGAGTATGTGGCAAAAGTTAAGGCAGATAAATAGCTTGCAGCAAGGACCATGGCTAGCAATGGGAGATTTTAATATAGTATTAAATAGCCAGGATAGGCAGTATAGTACTATAATACAAGATATGAAAACAAAGGACTATAGGGAGTTCATGAGTGACACATGAATGAATGAATTACCTGTTGTGGGAAGGGACTACACATGGACAAATAACCATACATACAGAAGAATAGATAGAGGATTGGTGAACATTTACTGAATGATGACAATGCCTAGCCTAAGTATACAAATCCTAGAACCATCTTTCTCTGACCATTCCCCACTTAAGCAGATGATTTCCCAAATGCAGAGGAAGAAAGCTAGCCCATTCAGATTTTTCAATTGCATTGCTGAGCATCCTCAATTTATTCAAGAAGTAGATCAAGCATGGAGCACAACTGGGAAAGATGGGAAGCTACAGGGAGTATGGAATAAACTAAAAAGAGTTAAGCAAGTAATTAAAGGTCTTAACACTCAACATTACAAAGGTGTTGAGGACAAAATCAAAGTAATCAGAAGGGAGCTGCAGGAAGTGCAAAATAAAATGAGCAGCAGATTGCTGTATGCAGAATTAATTGAGGAAGAAAAGGAACTAAAGAGCAAATTAGAGAAATGGATACTGATAGAGGAAAGTATATATAGACTAAGGTCAAGAGTACAGTGGCTGAAGTTGGGTGACACTAACTCTGCATATTGCTTTGCTCATATGAAGAACATGAGCAGTTTGAATGGTATTCATGCTCTTACAAATGACGTTGGGGTGCAGCTACATATGGAGGAGGACATAGAGGCAAAAATACTTGGTTACTATAAACAATTGCTAAGGTCAAATGCCCCTGCAATTCCGGTAATTGATCCAAATGTAATGCAAAGAGGGGCAGTGCTCAAAAGAGATCAACAAGTTCAACTGATTCAACCTGTTACCAGACAAGAGATATGGAAAGCTCTACAATACATAAATGATCTGAAGACTCCAGGATATTATGGGCTTAATGCAGCTTTCTTCAAGAAGTCATGGCATATCATAGGAGAGGAGGTAACACAAGCTGTGCTGAATTTCTTTGAGACATCACAGATGTTTAAGCCAATTAATTGTACCTCAATAACTCTAATTCCTAAAGTTAGAAACCCTGCCAATATCAAGGAGTATAGACCTATTTCATGTTGTACCACAATATATAAAATTATCTCAAAAGTCTTGACTAGTAGGTTATAAGGAGTTATGGATGAACTAATAGATAAGACCCAATCTACTTTTGTCCCTGGAAGAGTAATTGTTGACAACATCATTCTAAGCCATGAATTAGTTAAAGGGTATGGAAGGAAAGGAGTATCACCTCGATGCATGATGAAGTTGGATATACAGAAGGCATACTCACTTGAATGGCCATTAGTAGGTTTTGAATGCACTGGATTTCCCAGACCAGTTTGTGCAATAGATAATGACTTGTGTACAGAGTGTTACATATACTATCATGTTGAATGGCTCACCAATTCAGCCTTTTGAAGCCAGGAAAGGACTTAGACAGGGGGATCCACTACCCCCTTTCTTTTTGTGCTAGCAATGGAGTACTTTATAAGAAGACTGAAGGCATTGCATCACATCCCAGATTTCAACTATCATCCTAAGTGTGCAAAGATGCAAATCATGCAACTTGGATTTGCAGATGACCTTTTGTTGTTTTGCAGGGGTGACATTGGCTCAATTAAACTACTATAAACTGCTTTCTGGAGTTTTCAAAAGCTTCAGGACTGGAGATCAACAAGAAGAAAAGCTCCATATTCTTTGGTGGAGTATCACAAGATATGCCAGCAGACATACTGGAGTTCTTGGGTATTCAAAAAGGGGAGTTACCAGTAAGATACCTGGGAGTACCCTTAAGTTCTAAAAGGGTCTCACTAGTTCAATGTGAATCTCTAATAGACAAATTAGTGGGCAGAATTACATCCTGGACAGGCAAGTTATTATCATATGCAGGGAGGCTTCAACTCATCAAAAGTGTATTGTTCTCCATTCAAACCTATTGGTCTCAGATATTCATGCTGCCAAAGAAGATTACCAAGTTGATTGAGGCAATTTGCAGAAGTTTCTTATGGACAGGGAACAACAATATTTCAAAGAAAGCTCTACTAGCTTGGGAGAAAGTTTGCCAACCCAGATCAGCAGGAGGTTTTAATGTAATGGATATTGGTCTATGGAATAAAGCAGCTGTAAGCAAACAATTCTGGAATCTATGCAAAGAAAAGAACAAGCTGTGGATACAATGGGTGCACTGCTACTACATAAAGAATAAACATATTTGGGAGGTGCAACTGAACCAAGCATCATGGATTATGAGGAAGATAGTGAAAGCTAAAGAAAATTTTGAGGCATCAGGATATAACTATGAAGATCTAAGGCAGATGCATGATTGCTCTATCAAGCACATATATCATAAACTGTGAGGAGACTTTAGTAAAGTGAGCTGGAGGAAATTGGTATGCAACAATTCAGGGTGTCCTAGGTGGATATTCATGCTAACTCTGGTGGCAAATGGCAGACTATACACAAAGGATAGATTGTTAAAGTGGGGCATTCAAACTGATCAAACATGTCTTCTATGCACACAAGCAAATGAGTCTATACAACATCTATTCTTTGAGTGCCAATATGCGGCTGAACTATGGAAGATGATGCTCAAATGGCAAGGTATTAGCAGGAACATATATGGTTGGTCAGAGGAACTGAAATGGGCAGAAAACTGGACAAGAAGCAGGAATGCAAAATCAGAGCTGTTCAAGATGGTATTAGCAGAGTGTGTCTATTTTGTTTGGCAGGAAAGGAATGCTAGACTATTTCAAGATAAAGCGAGGAACTGGGAGATAATTGGCAAGCTAATAGTACAAGAAGTGCATTGTCGAAGCAATAAGGAAGTAGGAAAAGCTCTAAGTAAATTGGACTACAATCCAATGTAATAGCTAGAAGTAACAGAAAGATAACAATAGGAAGTACAAGGGGGGAGGAAGTATAGGAAGCATAGGAATATATGTAAAGGTTTTTTGTATTGATTGTAAATATTTTTCCTGGTATATAAAAAAGTTTAATTACCAAAAAAAAAAAAATCAATAAAATGGACCTAAGTTTAAAGTATAAAATACATTGCTTTTTGTACAACCAGTTAGTGCAGCGTTCGTCACCTCAAACTCTCATTTCTATATAATAGAAATATGAGTATTTAAGTCTATTGACAGTCAATATGACCAATATTTAGAGCGAAAATGGCATATAACAGTACATCTCTCTTTAGCTATATATAGTAGTTTAAATTAAAACAAGATGAAATTTTTTTAAGCTTAGAAGATAATTAAGATATGTTAATTTGAACTTTCAAAAAGTAAATGCGCTATTCAATATGAAACAAAATGTCATAACTATTACAACAAATATTCTTCTTATTCTACTAAAAACTATTAATGTCTCATGACTTTCGAAATTCATTTTATCTGCAAAACTATTAGACGTGATCTTTTTAAACCACAAGAGGTGATAACTTTTATAATATATTAAAAATAAAATAATAAAAAGCGGGAGGGAAACTAGATCAAAATCATTAAAAAATTTAAATTCCGAACGAGTGAGTACATACTCTTAATTTTTTATATATAGTAAAGTTGTTGTAACCAACAAACATTACATACCACATACTTGTAAAATTCAAAAGAATTTTAGTAAAGCTGAATTTACTAAATGAAAGGCATGAAGCTTTTTTTTTTCTTTTTGCAATATATTTTTAAAAGAACGTATCGTAATAACTGTATTTTAATCACCAAAGAAAAAATGTGGAAGCTAACAGACTATAATAGGAAGTGAGAAAAAAGAATAATGAAATTAAATTTCTGGGGCCTAAGCCTAAATAATTAAACTATATGACTACCTACCTCTCCTAACAGCTTTTTCCCGCCCAATTCTTTATGCAACATTTTATTTCTCTTTTTGATAATTCTAATCTCTTTCTCTAATCTCTTCAGTTATTGGTAATTTTCTGATTTAGTCCTTGTAATATTTGGCTAAGCACATTAACCTTTAATTAACTAAAATATGTTTCTTTTATATAAGAAATATGTGATATTCAGATTATTTCTGAAACTATTTAACTCTCAAATATATAGCAAAAAATAATTAACATAACATATCAATATTTAAATGTTCACTTGTTGTAGATCTTGCACTATGGATAAGGATTGCACAATGGTTGGATCTATTGTACATGTGAAGAAACTCTTTTTTTTGAATGGTTAAACTTTCAAAGTTTGTAACATAATTGAAAAATAATTTTCATATGTATTTAACAGAGAACATTGCGGCAAATTTCGTACTGATTATTTTCAATTTTTATTTTATAATTTAAAATATTTTATTTAATACATATTCCAATTGCTAAAGAAACGAATTATACACACCAACAATTGTAGCCTGTCTCAAAGAAGTTGGGACTAAAGAAACAAATTACGAACTATAATATCAAAGACCTAAGCTAAATTACCATAATATACTGAGAAAACAAAAAAGAAATATATATATATCTTTAGATGCTTCCAAATTACCACACACACACACACACACACACACACACACACATATATATATATATATATATATATATATATATATATATATACACACACTTTTGGCAAGCGAATGCAGTCAGTTTCGACCGATCGATCAATTTTAATAACATAGGTTCAGGATTTAGAAATATTTCCATAAAATAAATATCCGAAAAATTAAAGAATCAAGCTTGAGGAGTACCATTTTCACCCGTTTCCATAGTAGTATTAGATGATTCATTATTGGAATTTTTAGGGTTGTTTTGTTATCATAGGAATGATTAATTGTTTAATGGAAGAAATGAATTAATGATGCAAAGCCAAACTAAACAGACAAAGTTGAAGCAGAAAATTAACTGAGGCTGCTAAAGTATAAAAGAATTAACCTAAATAGCCGCCCACCCCAACTGTTCAAATTTGGGGGATCTTTATATAAATAGTTGGTCATATTCATTGTTTGCTTTTTTTTAGTTATGTACATATTTTATACATTGATTATACACAGCTATACATATATAATACATAAATTATGAAAATATTATACCTTCACCAGCTATTTTTAGTTTAAGCGGTTAGGTGAATGACAAATTGGGTTAATTCTTCTAAATTTAATATAGTTGCCCGATGTAAAGTATAATGTATAATCATGTACAATGTGTGTAAAACTATGTATTAATGTAAAAATTATATATACCAACTAATTAAAAAGATAAACAGTGAATACAATCAGTTATTTGTGTAAAGATACTTATAATTTACACCAATCTTAAAGCAATGACACTTCACATTCGGTAAAATTCAAAAATAGCCAGATTTACAAGTGATAATTCAAAAATAGCCATAATTTCAAAAGTAATCAAAATTTAGCCACTTTTCATGTGAAATTCGGTGGCAAGCTCTGAGTGTACTCCTTCACATTAGTCTTGTAGAGAACCTTTATTTAGAAGATAAAAAATTATTAATTATATAATATTATAAACATTAATTTCAAGTTATAGTAGTTATGAAACTTACATATGCAATCTCCGCCTGGTCCTCGACCCATCTAGTTGGATTTGTCGGTGCCTTATTCTTAAAATATATAAATATAGTTCGATAAAAATAGAATTAAAAATTTTAAGGAATTACGAGTAGTCTCCTCGCATTCCCCATGCTCCTTGCGCCCACACAGTGCAAGGAGCCACCCTTCTGAGATGCTCGGGCCTTCTTTCCCTATTAACTCTTTTTCTCGAACTTCTCAGTGGTCCACTGCCTCAACAGATCTTCCCATATATGTGGTAGAACCCATGAAGGCTTCTTTCTTTTCTTCCGAGCAGAATAGAAGGAATCAGATAGTCTCTTACGGCATTTGAGCTCAAAATTTGCAAGAATGGCACTGTTATGCTGGTCCTCCCAGGCACTTAGTCTGCAAATGAAGTGTGTAATTTTAGATTAAAATATTGTTAATATAATGCTTAAATAGATAAGAATTGTATTAAAACCTTAAATTGGTTGAATATTTGCAGCACGATCTCTGGTTGAAAGTCATTCCAAGTCGCATAGGGTGCATCATACAACCGACCAAGAGCTTCAGTGATTATCTTTGTAGTCCGATTATTAGGTATGAACCTGCAAAATAGAAATTACATTAAATAAACAAGACTAGCTATTATAATTCAGCAAAAATAAATAAGTAATAAATAAATCTTACCCATTGCCCTCAGGCCTGATGATCCCTATGATAACGATCATATCGCACTTCCTCTGGATCATCTTCCTCTGATGAATCTGAAGCGTGCGCAGAAGGGGAGGCATCTGGCTCAGCGCTACTATCTCGAAGGCGAAGTCTATAAATGCTAAGAGGCTAATTCCGTGGAGAGGGAGACGGGGTCGCTGATGAAGATGGCTGCGATCCACACCCCTGCAGTGATCTAGACCCCTGCTGCGATCCAGACCACTACTGCGATCCAGTTGGCTGAAATCTAGATGGATGCGATCCAGCTAGTGATGAAGCAAATGGAGCAAATGGTGGGCGTATCACTATATGGCTCTGTGACTGATGAATCGATGGATCCATGTAACTATATGCAGGATCTTGTGGAGGAAGCGGGGTATAGCCCTGTGGCGGAGAATGGTAAGAATACTACCGGGAGGGCGAATGGTAGGTAGTCTGATGAGTAGATGGATGTGGTCGAATATATGTGTGCCTAGAAGATTGCTACCGTCCATCTGCAGCGGAGGGATGCAAGTGTGAAGTAGAAGAAAGCGAGGGTGTAGCACCATCATCATGATAAATAGGCATCTTATCCTTCATAGACCTACCTCGACCCCTACCGGTCATCTGCATAAATTAAAGAAAATGTTAGAATTGAGAATATAAATCTATACAAGTTGAGAGCGCTTGAAAAAACTAACATGCTAACTTTTTCTGCAATTATAAAAGGATCATAGCGATCATACTCCCTCTTTTTATTAACCTAAATTATGTTGTACTACGAGTGTACATTTGCACCTCTTCTAGGTGTTGGGTCAAACCACTTGCATCGGAAAAGTATGATCTTCTTATTTGGCCAACCTGAATATGACAATTCTAGAATCTCTTTGATCACACCATAATAATCATTTTCCCCATCTTGGTTGCCTTCACCACCTTTGACACACACCTCACTATTATTGCTTTATTGTTTCTATACTTGGAGCCTTCCTCGGTGTGGAATTTGTAACCATTTACAAAACACTTAGACATAGTTTTAACCGTAGGTACAGGTCCCCAAGATATGTCTTTCAAAAATTGATTAACACCATCGTTTGGATTATTGATCTACATGTAGTGTTAAATAAATCATAAGTGAGCAAGTATATTCGCAAGTGACCAAGTATGTATATTCACATGTGTGAAAGCATGTAAGATGCACTTACGCACTCTTTAAACCATGCCTCAAATGTAGAATATACAGTATCATGGCCAAATTGACTCACGAAGTCACTGAGTGACACATTGAAAATTATTTGTTAGTTGCATCAACCAAATTAAATAGTAGTCCATGTAAATTAATCTTACGTCAACACTTACTTAAGAAAGGGTTGAACTTTCGTACAATTTAGCAACACATGATTTGAAGCTGATTTGTACTCCATACTACTTAGGCCCCTTTTTGTTCGATCTTTATAACCTCGACCTGGTTGATTGAATATGGACATTGGCGGATATAATGGATCAATCTCAATCACGGCATTGTGCCATTCGGACCTATTTCTAGCACATGGCACATGACTGTCGAAGTAGTAAGAACAAAAATGGGCAGTTTCTTTTGCAAGATAGGATTCACATATGGATCCTTCAACCCTATTCCTCTGTTTAACAAATCTTTTACACTTGCCAATAGTCCTGCACATTGTCATATTAGACGATAACATTAATGAAAATTACAAGAATAAATCAACGTTTGATCATTAACTCTCAAATGGATACATCCACCTGCATTGAACCGGCCCTCCAAGTCGCGCCTCGTGTACAAGGTGAATTGAAAGGTGTTCCATCACATCAAAGAAACCACATGGAAAAATCCTTTCCAGCTTATTACTGATTACAGGAATGTTCCGATTCATTGACATAGGTTTTCTTCCCTTAACGTGGTAGAATATAAGTCTTTGAAGAACAAACTTATTTTTGTGATGGGTTTTCATATATTTTCAGGCAAACCACAAAATGCAATTGGGATTAAGGTTTCCATGAAGACATAACAGTCATGACTTTTCATATGAGTCAGCTTTCCTTCAACCATATCGGTATGTTTTCCTAGGTTCGAAGTATAGCCCTCGGGCATCTTTAGGTTTGCAACTCACTCACAAATCTGTCGTCTTTGTTCTAAAGTGAATGTGTAGCTGGCCTTAGGCTTGAACACCTTACCATTGTTCGCAGACTGCAAATGTAATTTAGGTTGCCTGCAATATTCTTGTAAGTCTAATCTAGCCTCCGGGTTATCTTTTGCCTTATTTTTATCATCCATCACTATGTTGAATAAATTGTCAAAGTAGTTCTTCTTAATATGCATGACATCAAGATTGTGTCGGAGAAGATTGTCCTTCCAATATGGCAACTCCCAAAATATGCTTTGTTTTGTTCAATTATGAGTAACACCATATCCAGGTAATCTAGAAGGTGGGGCCTTGGTAACTTTAGTGAAGTTCTGAACCCTCTCCCAAATTTTCTCACCGGACAAAATTGGAGGTGGAAAATCATGTTCAACTGTATTCTTTCTGAATGCATTCTTTATCCTTATAAACTCATGATCAACTGGCAAGAACTGACGATGACAATCAAACCATGACTGCTTTCGGCCATGTCTTAAAATAACGCTTTATCATTTTTCATGCAATAAGGACATGATAACTTTCCAGCAGTCATCCACCCAGACAACATTCCATACGTAGAAAAATCATTAATGGTCCACATTAAGTTAGCACGCAAGTTGAAATTTTGTTTAGTTGATATGTCATATGTCTCAACTTCATCATACCACAATTGTTTTAGCTCACCAATCAGAGGTTGCAAATACACATCAATCAAACTCTTTGGATTGCGGGGACCGGGAATAACACAATTTTAAAACAATATATGGACTAGTCATACACATTTCAGGCGGAAGATTATACGGCATAATAAAGACCGGCCAACATGAATATGGTGTTGCAGAAACAGAAAATGGCGTGAAACCATCAACACACAAACCCAACCGAACATTCCTCGGTTGACTAGCATAATCCGGATACGTTCTATCAAAATGCTTCCAAGCTTCCCCATCTGAAGGATGACTCATAGTGCCATCTCATATGAGGAGTGGAACACATTGATGCGTACAAACTCTTTGATCTAGGAATAAAAGGTAAATAATGCATCGACTTCACAACAACATTCTTCCCGCAGGAAACTCTCTTAAAACGAGGTTTTTCACAAAATTTACAACTTTCTAGATCTGCATCACCCTTATAATACAACACGCAACCATCCTCACAACAATCGATTCTCATAGACGAGAGTCCTAATTTAGAATCCAATCTTTTAGCCTTATATAAATCTTGAGGTATGTTGAAAGTTGGGTCAACTAGTTCACTCATAAGGCCAATGAAAGAATCCATTCCCGCTTGAGAAATATTGGTATTTGATTTGATACTTAATAATCTAACCGCAACAGACAACTAAGAGTGCATACTCCCTTCCCTTAGTGGATGACTAGCGGCCTCTAACTATTCTTAAAAACATTTTGCCTCTTCGTTAGGAGGTTGTTCAACACTTTCATGGGTTTCAAAATCGAAGTGCATCCCAAAAGCATCCGCAACCATTTCATGGTATCTAGGATGTTGAACGCTATTCTCCACCGACCTACTACTTTCACCAACAACTACGTTATGAAATACACCATCAGTACCATCAACCTCTCCATGACTAGTCCACACAAAATAATTATTCATAAACCCTTTTTTATAAAGATGAGTCTTAACATCCTCCGATCCAAATAATGCAAACACTTGCACTTCAAACAAGGACACCTAATCATCCGTCCAATTTGAAATGGTTCAAGTGACATTGCATGCCTAATAAATTCATTAACCTCTTCTATAAATTTCTCCCTAAAAAACCGACGATTAGAATAATTCCTATTATACATCCAACTACGATATTCCATCTACGCAGAGAATAAATAAATTGCATGTTATATATATCACCACCCGAAATTCTCACCTTCGGGACCGTGATGGCGCCTAACATTTCACTTGCTAGGCAAGCCAATATTAGAATAATCTTAACTATTTTTAAACAAATTAAATAAAATAGAAGTCAATTACTAAAATAAAGTGCGGAAGCCCATAACTACTGAATTATCAAAATACATCCCCGAATCTGGTGTCACAAGTGCACGAGCTACTAGAATAATACAAATAAAGGTCTGAATAAAATTCAAGTTGTTTGAAAGATAGCACACAACTAAGATAAGATAGAAGGGAACTTCAGAACTACGGACGCTGTGCAGTTATACCTCAAGTCTCCTCTGCGTAGCTGAATCCGAACAAGTCTATGGTACTACGCTGGGACCAACTCCAAAATCTGCACAAGAAGTGCAGAGTGTAGTATGAGTACAACCAACCCCTAGTACTCAGTAAGTGTCGAGCCTAACCTCGACGAAGTAGTGATGAGACTATGACAAGACATGTACATAAAAAATCTGTACAAGCATATACAAATACAAAGCAACAATAACACAATAGTTAACAATTTATAATTTGGGAGGGGACATGCGAAGGGGGGATGATCTAATAATTTCAGCAGGAAAATTATCACTTAGCAGCCAATTAATTCCTTAACAGTAAAATGAGCAACTGATAATATGAAAATGGTACGGTACCACCCTTCGTGCTTTTAGTCTCATTCCTCCCATAAACTGATAAATAAATAATAATAATTGGCATGACATCACCCTTCGTGCTTTAACACTCTCTTGGCATGGCATCACCCTTTGTGCTTTTACACTCTCTGAAAATGACACGGCATCACCCTTCGTGTTTTTACACTCACCAATGACACAGCAACACCCTTCGTGCTTTTACACTCTTCCTTACCATGAAAATAATAATATAGATTTGGAAGAGTATTTAAATGCAGAGATATACACCTATTAATCAATTCAATACCAGAATACCGACTTCACCTTCCAAAATATTCAACAATAATTAAATGAATAATAATTTCAGGAATAATGATCAAATAATCAATAATAAACTTAAGCAAGAATATCTTAATTAAATAGGAAATTATTCACAATAAACAAATTCCACCCGCATGCTTTGACTCAATCACAATGAATAAGTACTAGTCACCTCGCATATACGTTGTACTCGCACATTAAATCATGTAGCAAATAGACAAATAAGTCCTACTCCCTCAAGTTAAGGTTAACCACGACACTTACCTTGCTTTGCAACCAAATTCAAGAATCCAATAAACCTTTGCCTCACAAATTCGTATCTAAAATTATCAAATCTAGTCATAAACAATTCAATATACACAATACAAATCGTAGAAATTAATTCAATATGAATTTACTATTTTTTCGGATTAAAATTTGAAATTCATTTTAAAAATTGACCATGGGAACCAAGTCTCGAATCCCAGAAAAACACATGAAATCCGAACACCCGTTCCGATACGAGTTCAACCATACAAAAATCATCGAATTCTGACATCGGATTGACCTTCAAATCCTAATTTTACATTTTTGGAGGATTTTATAAAGATCTCATTTTTCTTCAATAAATTCACGGATTCATGATGTAAATGAGTATGGAATCATGAAATATAATCAATATAGGAATCATGAAATATAATCATGAAAATTGCCCAAAAATCATCTTACCCCAGCTCAAAATAAAAAATGGTAGAAAATGGGTTGAAATCCCATTTACAGAACTTAAGTTCTGTTTGTCCAGGTTTTTACCTTATGCGATCGCAGAAATTCCTTCGCGATAGCGAAGCACGTCTTTGCCCAGTTCCATTTTACTCTTCGTGATCGCGGATAATTCTTTGCTATCGCGAAGCATATTTTGGCTGCCTAGATTTTTAACTCTACGCGATCACGTAAATGGTCATGCGATCGCGGAGAACATTTTCTCAGCCTTACGCGATCGCTTACTGCCTTGTGCGATCGCGTAGCACAAATGGCATGCCCAGCTTCTGCCTTCAATCCTTCTATGTGAACGCGGCTTGGCCCTCACGTTCGCGGTGCTTTGACTGCTGCCAATGTGCGATCGCGGACCTCGGTATGCGATCGCATAGTACAAATTTCATCCGTGACCATTAAGGCTTCGCGACCGCGGAAATAGTAACGCGATCGCATAGAAGGAAACTAGTAGCAACAGGTTCAGCAGTTCCATGATTTCGAAACTCGTCCGAAACTTACCCCAGCCCCTCGGGGTCCCAAACCATATATGCAAACTAGTCAAAAAACTTCATACGAACTCGCTTGCGCAATCAAAACACCAAAATAACACCTAAAACTACGAATCAGACACCAAATCAAACGAAATTTTTCAGAAACTTTAGAATTTCTATTTTAACAATCGGACGTCCGAATCACGTCAAACCAGATCCGTTTCTTACCAAATTTGGCATACAAGTCATAAATATAGTAATTGAGCTATACCGGATTCCAGAACCAAAATACGGACTCGGTATATACAAAGTCAAACGTTAGCCAAATCTCTTAAATCATTAAACCTTTAAACTTAAAGTTTTTTACAACATGCGATAACACGAGCTAGGGACCTCAAAATTTGATCTGACTTACTGGAACTGTCAAAACACTGATCCGGGTTTGTATTCTAAAAATGTTGACCAAAGTCAACTCAACTGAGTTTTAAAGCTCTATTTCACATTTTAATCAATTTTTCACATAAAAACTTTTCGAAAAAATTTACGGACTGTGCATGCAAGTCGAGGAACGATGAATAGTGCTATTTGAGGTTTTAGAACACAGAAATAATTATTAAATTTAAAGATGACCATTTGGGTCATCACATTCTTCACCTATAAAACAAACGTTCGTCCTCAAACGGAATTAGAAAAGTACTTGAGCTGGTGAAGGGGTGTGGATATTTACTCCGTATGTTCGACTCGAACTCCCAGGCAGATGCCTCTACCGGCTAACCTCTCCATTTCACCCGAACTGAAGGATAACTCCTAGACCTCAACTGTCGGACTTGCCAAGCTAGAATAGCTACCGGCTCCTCTTCATAAGACAAATCTTTGTCCAATTGGACTGAGCTGAAATCTAATACATGAGACGGATCACCATGATATTTTCGGAGTATAAACACATGGAACACCGGATGAACTGCTGATAAACTAGGTGGTAGTGCAAGCCTGTAGGCTACTTCACCCACCCTTTCAAGAATTCAAATGGTCCAACATACCTAAGGCTCAACTTGCCCTTCTTTCCTAACCTCATTACACCTTTCATAGGTAAAACCCAGAGCAATACTTTTTCTCTAACCATGAATGCAATATCACAAACTTTAAGGTCAGTATAACTCTTTTGCCTAGACTGAGCTGTGTGAAGTCGATCCTAAATAACCTTGACATTATCCAAGGCATCCTGTACCAAATCAGTACCCAATAACCGAGCCTCTCTCGGTTCAAACCAGCCAACTGGCGAACGACATCGCCTCCCATACAATGCTTCATATGGAGCCATCTGGATGCTCGACTGCTAGCTATTATTATAGATAAACTTCGCAAGTGGCAAGAACGGATCCCAAGAACCTCCAAAGTCTATAACACAAGCTTGAAGCATATCTTCCAATATCTGAATAGTGTGCTCTGACTGTCTGTCTGTCTATGGATGAAATATTGTACTCAACTCAACCCACGTACCTAACTCACGCTGTACAACCCTCCAAAAGTGTGAGGTAAACTTCATACCTCTATCTGAAATAATAGACACGGGCATACCGTGAAGGCGGACAATCTCACGAATGTAAATTTTAGCTTACCGCTCTAAAGAATAGGTAACTGACACTGGAATGAAATGTGCTGACTTGGTCAACCTGTCCACAATAACCCAAACTGCGTCAAATTTTCTTTGAGTCCGTGGGAGCTCAACAACAAAATCCATAGTGATATGCTCTCACTTCCACTCATGAATTTCTAACTTCTGAAGCAAACCACCAGGTCTATGATGCTCGTACTTAACTTGTTGACAATTTAGACACCGAGCTAAATATGCAACTATATCCTTCTTCATTCGTCTCCACCAATAATGTTTCCATAGTCAAAGCGGTCTTGAGCTTCTGAAAGCTCAACTCACACTCGTCTGACCATCTGAATAGGACACCTTTCTGGGTCAGTCTAGTCAATGGGCTTGCTATAGATGAAAAACCCTCCACAAACCGATGATAATAACCTGCCAAACCCAGGAAACTCCGAATCTCTGTAACTGAAGTAGGTCTAGGCCAATTCTGAACAACCTCAATCTTCTTAGGATCCACCTTTATACCTTCTGCCGATACAACATGCCCCAAAAGGCAACTGAGTCTAACCAATATTCACATTTTGAAAATTTGGCATATAACTGATTATTTTTCAAAGTCCGAAGCACACTCTGAAGATGCTGCTCATGCTCCTCTCGACTGCTGGAGTAAATCAAGATATCATCAATGAACACAACCACAAAGGAATCCAAATAAGGCTTGAACGCCCGATTCATCAAATCCATAAATGTTACTGGGGCATTTGTTAGCCCAAATGACATCACTAGGAATTTGTAATGCCCATAACGAGTCCGAAAAGCTGTCTTAGGGACATCAGATGCTCTAATCTTCAACTGATGGTAACCAGACCTCAAATCGATCTTTGAAAATACCTTGGCACCCTGAAGCTGATCGAATAAGTCATCAATTCCTGGTAATGTATATTTGTTTTTGATAGTGGCCTTATTCAACTATCGATAATCTATACACATCCGCATAAAACCATCTTTCTTCTTTACAAATAATACTGGTGCACCCCAGGGCAAGACACTGGGTCTGATGAATCCCTGATCAAGCAAGTCTTGTAACTGCTCCTTCAATTCATTCAACTCCTGCGGGGCCATACGGTATGGTGGGATAGAAGTGGACTGAGTGCCCAGAGCTAACTCAATACAGAAGTCAATATCTTTGTTGGGTGGCATCCCCGGCAAATCTGCAGGAAATACTTCTGGAAATTCACGAACAACTAGTACTGATTCCATAGAAGGAACATCCGCACTGGGATTGCGAATATAAGCCAAATAGGCTAGACACCCTTTCTCGACCATACATTGAGCCTTCATATAATAAATAACCCTGATGGTAGAATGACCAGTAGTTCCTTTCCACTCTAATCGAGGTACCCTAACATGGCTAGGGTCACCGTCTATGCATCACAATCTAATATAGCACGATAAGGTGACAGCCAATCCATACCCAAGATGACATCAAAATCTACCATATCAAGAAGTAGAAGATCCACACTAGTCTCAAGACTCCCAATAGTAACCACACACGAACGATAGACATGATCTACCATGATAGAATCTCCCACCGGAGTGGACACACACACACAGGAGCACTCGGAGAATCACGAGGCATCACCAGATATGAAGAAAAATAAGAGGACACATAGGAATAAGTAGATCTTGAATCAAATAGAACTGAAGCATCTCTATGGCAAACTAGAACAATACCTGTAATCACGACATCAGATGACTCGGCCTCAGGCCTAGCTGGAAAAGAATAAAATCGGGGTTGGGCCCCACCACTCTGAATTGCATCCTTGGGACGGCCTCTACCTGACTGACCTCCACCTTTAATGATCTGACCTCCACCTCTAGTTGCATGACCCCTACCTCTAGCTGGCTAAGCAAGCGGTGAAGCAACCGGTGCTGGAATCATAGCACGAGAACCCTGCTGCTGCATGCTGCCCTAAGACCTGGGAAAAAATCTAGCAATGTTCCTGGATCACCACAAGTATAACAGGCCCTCGGCTGATGTGACTGCTGACCCTGAAATTGTCCCTGTCGACCTGAGTAACCACCTTGAAAACTTTGGATCGGAGTTGCACTGATAGGATCTGGTGGTGCACTGTAAGATGCCTGGAGCGCTGAATGAAACAGCCTGGGAGGATGACCCCTAACAAAATTACCCCTGCCTCCAGATGAGGCACCACTGAACCCATCGAACTGACGAGGCCTCTTATCAGACCCCTGCCATCTATCCTGTGCAAGAACCATCTCGATCCTCCTAGCAACATTAGCAGCCGCCTGAAAAGAAATCTCACTTCCGGTCTCCTTTGCCATCTGAAGCCTAATATGGTGAGTAAGTCCCTCAATAAACCTCCCCTCTCTCTCTCTCTCTCTCTCTCTCTCTCTCTCCCCCTTGGTAGAAAGTAAAAGGAGAGCATGACAGGCTAGTTCCACAAAATGGGCCTCGTACTGAGTAACAGTCATACTGCCCTGCTGGAGACACTCAAACTGCTTGGGGAAATTCTCTCTAGGGAGGAACTTCTATAGATATATCCGTGAGAACTGCTCCAAAGCTAGTATAGGTTACCCAGCTAGTCTGGTCAACATAAAATCTATCCACCACCTCTTGGCGGAACCCGTCATCTAAAATACAGTAAAATCGACCCCATTGGTCTCAACTATACCCATATTCCGCAACACCTTATGGCAGCGGCCAAGATAATCATGTGGGTCCTCAGAAGATGTACCACTAAAGTAAACTGGAATGTGCTTAGTAAATTTATCCAATCTCAATAAGGCCTCAGAAGACATGGTAGGCCTATCACTGGCTGAACTACCCCAACTGGCGGGGCTGTTGGAGCCTGATACTGGGGAGCCATATGCTCCGAATCGGGAGTAGTGGGAGATTGTGCTCCTCCACAGCCTTCCACAAGACTCACCAAACAGACTAGAGCGTCTTGAAGCACTGGAGTAGCTTTGAATCCTTCTGGGACCTAAACTGGTCCAACTGGTACAGTCTAAACTGGAACCTTCTCCTGAAGATCCTCCCGAGGTTCTACAACAGATTCTGCTGCTCGAGCTCTAGACTGAGCTCTACCTCTGCCTCTGCCTCGGCCTCTAGCACGAGCTCGACCTCGACCTCTACCCCAGGTCATAGTTGCCACCAAGGGCTCTGGTCCCTATCCATCGGTAGATGTATTACAAATTCTCACCATCTACGAGAGAATAAGAATAGAATGGTTCTGTCACGACCCAAAATCCCATTAGTCGTGATGGCACCTAACCCAACCCGTTAGGTAAGACAATTACCAACTATCCAATTCCAATGAAATTAATTGAAAGAAAATATCTAAAACCAATACATCTCCCCAAGAACTGGCAGTACAAATCATGAGCTTCTAAGAATAGAGTATACAAAGCGAAAATGAAATAAATACATAGTCTGTTTGAATAATACATCAACAGAGCTTTTATAAATCTAAGGCTACCCTGAACAAGAGGCAGCTACAACAGGGACGCAGGTATATCTTCAGATCCCACAACCATCGAGCACAGCAACAACGACAACCAATATCTGCACGCAATGTGCAGAAGTGTAGTATCAGTACAACCAACCCCATGTACTGAGTAAGTAACAAACCTAGCCGTACGTTGAAAGTAGTGACGAGCTTCTACCAAGGTCGGGCCAAAAATCACTAGTCCACAACAGTCCATAACAACATTAAAGCAAATAATATCAGAAGAAACACAGAGATAAAATGCTCAGCCAAATCATGATTTCAAAAATAATAGTTCTTCCTTTCAAATACATCCGTGAAAAACCCAAATCATTTGCCGAAGTTGCAAAATAGTTTGAGAACAATAATTATTCCAAAAATCATTTCAATAATAAATAAAATATTTCATTTTCTTTCCAGATAACTAGTGCAAAACAAATGCATCACTATGCCCATCTGTCAACGTGCGTGAGAAATCATGAATACTGTGATACCGTACAACATGAGGAAAACACATCTCTATGTATATATGTCATATGTGCATGTCAATGCAATGTATCTCAGAGATTGTACTCATGTACTCACACTCTCAGAGTACTCAATCTCACTGTCTCGCATTCTTTCTTACTATGCTCAGCACACAGAATCACTCAACGCTATATAATACCCGCTGCGGCGTGCAACCCGATCCCTGTTTACAGTCGACTGTGCTCACTGGGGGTGTGTACAGACTCATGAGGGGATCCTACAGCCCAAGCGTTATATTACTGCGGCATGCAGCCCGACCCAATACTGTTGCAGCGTGCAGCCCGATCCATATATTACTGTGGCATGCAGCCCGATCCAAGCACTGCTGCGACGTGCAACCCAATCCAATATCATGGCCCGAAGGCTTGTTGCGGCGTGCAACCCGATCCAAAATTTACTGCGGCGCGCAACTCGATCCAACATAATTATCCTCACAATCAGGCCCTCGGCCTCACTCAGTCATCAATCTCTCCAGTCTCTCGGGCTCACAATGTCATGGAAATAGCCCGAAAAGGATGATATGATGTGTCAATAAATAACAACAGAGACTAAAATACGATATGAAATAAAATGAATATGACTGAGTATGAATTTTCAATTTAAAACAAGTAATTCACAGCAATATGACCTCTGTGGGTCACAAACATACTGGCACATAGCCTCAACATGATTTTTTTAATATGCTTTTCAGCTCAATTTCTTTAACACATACAACAGCATGGAAAATGCCAAGATTATTTAACTATAAAATTCCACAGAAACAATTATATCATAATTTCTATAGTGCGCGCCCACACGCCCGTTACCTAGCATGTACATCACCTCCCAACAATTCACGAAATACATATATTCAGGATTCATACCCTCAACTCCAAGATTAGAAGAGTTACTTACCTCGAACAAGCCGAATCCAAATGTCGAGCAAGTTAAACAATGCTCCAGAAATTCCATTTCGCGTGTATCAACTCCCGAACGGCTCGAATCTACCACAATTAATTTGATTCAGTCCACACAATTTATAGAAATTAATTCCATATCAAAATGCTAATATTTTCCACAAAATCCGAAATTACCCCCCAAAATTCATTTGTGGGGCCCACGTCTCGAAATCTGACGAAACTCACAAAATATGACAACCCATCCAATTACAAGTTCAACCATGCTAACTTCACTCAAATCTGACTCCAAATCGATATTCAAACTTGAAAAATTCGTTTTGTGACAATATAGAAATTTCCTTCTATTTCTCTTGAAGATTCAATAATCTTACACCAAAAATGAAGATTCATTCATGAAATATAATCACAAGTGAGTTAAGAACACTTACCCCAAGTTGTGTGGAAATATTCCTCTCCAAAATAGCCCAAACCGAGCTCCAAAATCCAAAAATGGTTGAAAAAGAATGTTGAACCCTCAAATTTTAAAGGATTCTGCCCAGCTCTTTCCGCACCTGCGCCTCCGCTTGTGCAAGCAAAACATCGCATTTGTGGACTTCACTCGCCTGCCCAGTTTCCGATTCTGCGCACTTCCGTCCGCATTTGCGCTCATGCAAGTGCGGAAATTTCCCTCGCACCTGCGACCAATGCCTCACAGCCCTCTGCCTACATCTGCGCTCCTTCTCGCGCAGGTGCGATTCCGCACCTGTGCACCTCGCTTCAGCGCACCCCTATTGGCACTTACAAGCACACACCTGCAACTACTTTTCCGCAGGTGCGATTACACCAGAAGGCTTCAGTTCCAACAGTCTTCCAAATTAAAAACTCAATCCGTTAACCATCCAAAACGCACCCAATCCCCTCGGGACCCTGTCCGAACATACCAACAAGTCCCATAACATAATACGGACCTACTCGAGGCCTCAAATCACACCTAACAACATCGAAACGAAGAATTACACCTCTATTCAAAATTAATGAACTTGAACTTCAAATTCTACATCTTGTGTCGAAACACATCAAATCAATCCGGAATTACTTCAATTTTTTCACACAAGTCACATTTCACATTACAGACCTATTCCAATTTCCAGAATTGGATTCTGACCCCGATATCAAAAAGTCACCCCCGATCAAACTTCCCAAAAAATCATCTTTCGACATTTCAAGCCTAATTCCACTACGGACATCCAAATAATTTTCCGGACACGCTCCTAAGCCCAAAATCACCATACGGAGCTATTGGAATCATCAAAACTCCATTCCGGGGTCGTTTACATATAAGTCGATATCCGGTTATTATTTTAACTTAAGCTTTAAACCTTGGAACTAAGTGTTTCAACTCATTCCAAAACCTCACCGGACCCGAACCAATTGCCCCGGCAAGTCACACAACATCTGTAAAGCCCAATTTGAGTAGTAAATGGGGAACCAAGGTTTTAATACTCAAAACAACCGGCCATGTCGTTATATTCTCCTCCACTTAAACATACGTTCGTCTTCGAACGTGCCAAGATTAGTTTCCAAGCCATCAAATCACCGTTCCATCTTACCACACACGTACCCGGGGGTGAACCCACGTCACCTTATTCCAATTAAGCTTGACAACACAATACACCTGAAAACCATTAATTTAACCTTAGCCCATAAACCTCGAAATTTAATTTCCAACCTTTAGAATTTCTTTCAAGGAACAAATCTTACATTTACACCCTGTATGAGTTTGAACAAGCTGTATCAAGCCATAACCATAACCATAACCATAACCATAACCACAGACATAATCACCATAACCATAACTCGCATGCTCATAACACTATTCCTGACCACAGTGACTACTCCAAAACTAACCAAATACTAGTATTAAACCCATATCGAACCAAACCTCATCCCAAAACCTTCGTACACTGTTGATAATAAAATAAACATGCGAAATTTCATGACCACTCTCCAGATCAACAAGTCACGGAGCTCTCTTGCCCCAACCAGAACCGTAATCACTTTCTGAGCTGACTTTCAATATTATACTCCCGAATATACCTAAATTAAACCTGATAGTACCCATTCCAGGTCTAACAAATATTACTAAACATAACTGTTCCACAGACATACCACACCAATATAACTCGGAGCCACAACCTGTGCCATCCGTGCACCAATACGCAACCATTCAAATGTACCCAGTCATGAAAAATGACTCAAATGAGAGAACTGTTCCGCTAGATTAACAAGTACCGCCACAACGAAATGCTGAAAATTCATCATACACCGTAGAACCATCACCCGATCCTAACACAAGGTTCATACATTTACATAACTCTGCTACAGTGCGTGACCCCATCCAAACGATGGTCCATAATATATACCTCAAGACACCCTGCTCAAAATCAATAACCACAGAGAGGCAAATGACAAAACTGCCACACAAAACCTGAAAGAACATAACCATTACGCAATCGATCATGCAATACCCAAATACTCATTACACTCAAATTCCGCTATAAAGTTCAAATAGAACCGCACCATCTGTGCACATAACCAATGAATCACAACTCCTCGTAGCATAAATGAGTAACTCACAGATTATTTCAGAATACGAATAAGTTTAACATCAACCGAATGACATATCCCTCAACAATAGCAGTATGGAGCCTACCATTCCGGCTCGGTGTAGAATACATATTTTAATTGGGCCTACCTATGGACCCCCAAATCAACTCGGGTTACCCACAAATAGATAAAAATCCCTCAGAAAATCAATCTAGTTATTTGGAACCGTCCATGTTATCCAATATTCGTTACTTTCTCTTCAAGACTGTACTGCCACCTCGTACATATAAATCTGACTTTCGCACAACACATAATATCTATCTTGCCATCATGTGAAAAGCACAAGAATCTTATTACAAATTTTGAGTCACCAACAATTTACATACCCTATTAGTTCGAACCCCTTTATCTTGCTTCTTCCAGGAGGAAATCACAATACACAACACGTTCCCCATATCGGTAGAAAAGTATCCGGCTCAAACCATCTAGAGTACTTTGGAATCCATTTGCACATAATCAAGCCCTTAGAACTAAATTCCTCTAAGTCGACCAAGCCTCGCAGGTCGCCAAACCCAAGAATATTTCCACCAAAACATCTGCAAAGTCTTACCACATCATAATTACACAAAGGACCGATCCTACCATTACTATACTGGTCCAGTCTACTACCCAATTGTCCTATTTTTCTCCGAGTCCCTTCCGAACCTGTCTTTAGATTGATACTTCTCCTTGCTAAAACACAACGATCTTTAACCCTAGCATAGAACCACAACGACCTACGGCTCTTAAGAAACTGTATTCTTTTTAAGCACCTCCAGAAACACCACAACTGCAACACTCACTCTGAAAATACCTTATGTGAATCTAAAATTGTTCTTCTTACCTTCCTTATACAAAAATATAAAATCCCTAGTCATATAGAACTTTCGTAAGTCCAGGAACCACCAAATGCAAATATCAGGTTTTATCCATACATAAATCCGAAGAAATTCTCAATTGCTATATAAAATTCTCAAACCCACTAAAATTTTCTCGGAACTCACCCACTTTGTTCAAATCTAAATTGCACCGCCCAAATGGGCCAAAAGACACGTGCCCCATTAGCACAACAATATTCAAAGAAGTAACTCTACTCTAATACCTCCAATCAAATTCATACTCCATGCGCACTACATATTTTAAAATAACGACTCCCTCATCCCACGTTTATACTCATAAAGCGCAACATAACCCGTATTCAAAAATTTCCTTACTCGAGTCATCCTCGATCTCAACTTCTGCAAGTCATAACTATCCCACTAGTATGCCTCAGCCCAAAACTAAAATTTAACACATAACCATGAAATCAAATTAGCAATAGCAGGCTCCCCCACTTGGCTCAAAGCCATAAATTTAAATACTCGATAACTCACAATATCCATACTCTATTACTGTCATAATACCGCAATCGGTTCAACGAAAAATATTTCTCAAGCTCATATAACGCCAACCATGAAATACCTCAATCATCCACTAAGCTCGTATTTATTCTCTTGACACTCAAGTCAACTTTCTCAGCCAGATTCAAATTCAAATCTCCACCCATACACCCCGTCGGCAGAAACGAAACTCTCTACTCATATCATAAGGAATACACCTACGTAGATTACTCCGCATGGGATAACCCACCTGTTTAGCCCCAAACTGGTATCTTGTTATACCTTTTCGCAGTCACAATTACTATGCAATCACTTAATCTTTCTAAGTCCAAACTCATTAGTCAGACATGAGAGTTTAATTTGTCCCAAAATTTAAACACGTGAAAGATCTTTCAAAACATTAACACTCGAGACGGTACGTGACATCAAATCAAAAATCAAGCACCCAATGGCCTTTCTTTACATTTCAAGGAAACACTTCTCGTCACATTCAAATCGTCTTAATACATCCCGAATTTACATCATACATATCACAAAACCATTCCATCGCTCATTGAGCCATAAATTTCACTGTAGGGTCATTACCGGACATATGAGTCCAATTGTACAGGTTATAACTGAAGCTACCGAGCTTAAGCTGCGGTCTAAACCTAGCCTCAAGTCCTCCAGACTGGCCCATTACTAAAACATAAATTACTAATCTCAAACTTCGTTCATGGAATCACAAGCCGGCGATGCACAACTGATACCGAGCGCTCATGTGCGCATACGAATACGTGGAAGGAATTCAAAGAGTTTATGTCCCAAGCTGAATCAATCTCGCACAATAAGGAAAGAAAATGTGAAGTATATATCCTAAATGCCCTGTAGCCTCTCGAAGATAAGTATGGACGTCATCATACCGATCCGCAAGACTCTACTAGACACTTGCTCATGACTTGTAGAACCTATAAATCTAGAGCTCTGATACCACCTTGTCACGACCCAAAATCCCACTAGTCGTGATGGCACCTAACCCAACCCGTTAGGTAAGCCAATTACAACCTATCCAATTCTAATGAAATTAATTGGAAGAAAATATCTAAAACCAATACATCTCTCCAAGAACTGGTAGTACAAATCATGAGCTTCTAAGAATAGAGTATACGAAGCGGAAATGAAATAAATACATAGTCTGTTTGAATAATACATAAACAAAGCTTTTATAAATCTAAGGCTACCCTGAACAAGAGGTAGTTATAACAGGGACGCAGCAACCATCGAGCACAGCAACAACGACAACCAATATCTGCACGTAATGTGCAGAAGTGTAGTATCAATACCCCATGTACTGAGTAAGTAACAAACCTAGCCGTAGGTTAAATGTAGTGACAAGCTTCTACCATGGTCGGGTCCAAAACTACTAGTCCACAACAATCCATAACAATATTAAAGCAAATAATACCAGAAGAAACACAGAGATAAAATGCTCAGCCAAATCATGATTTCAAAAATAATAGTGTTTCCTTTCAAATACATCCATGAAAAACCCAAATCGTTAGCCGAAGTTGCCAAAAGTATGAATAGTTTGAGAACAGTAATTATTCCAAAAATCATTTCAATAATAAATAAAATATCTTTTCTTTCTAGATAACCAGTGTAAAAAAAATGCATCACTATGCCCATCTGTCAACGTGCATGAGAAATCATGAATAATGTGATACCGTACAACATGAGAAAAACACATCTCTATGTATATATGTCATATGTGCATGTCAATGCAATGTATCTCAGAGATTGTACTCATGTACTCACACTCTTAGAGTACTCAATCTCACTGTCTCGCATTCTCTCTTACTATGCTCAGCACACAGAATCACTCAACGCTATATAATACCCGCTGCGGCGTGCAGCCCGATCCCTGTTTACAGTCGACTGCGCTCACTGGGGGTGTGTACAGACTCATGAGGGGCTCCTACAACCCAAGCGCTATATTGCTGCGGCGTGCAGCCCGACCCAATACTGTTGTGGCGTGCAGCCCAATCCATATATTACTGTGGCGTGCAGCCCGATCCAAGCACTGCTGCGGCGTGCAGCCCGATCCAATATCATGGCCAGAAGGCTTGTTGCGGCGTGCAACCCGATCCAATATTTACCGCGGCACGCAGCCCAACCCCGCATAATTATCCTCACAATCAGGCCCTCGGCCTCACTCAGTCATCAATCTCTCTAGTCTCTAGGGCTCACAGTGTCATGGAAATAGCCCGAAAATTATGATATGATGTGTCAATAAATAACAACAGAGACTGAGATATAATATGAAATGAAATGAATATGACTGAGTATGAATTTTCAATTTTAAAAAAATAATTCACACCAATATGACCTCTGTGGGTCCCAAAAATACTAGTACATAGCCTCAACATGATTTTTTTAATATGCTTTTCAGCTCAAAATCTTTAACACATACAACCGCATGGAAAATGCCAAGATTATTTAACTCCAAAATTTCACAGAAACAATTATATCACAATTTCTATAGTGCGCGCCCACACGCCCGCCACCTAGCATGTGCTTCGCCTCCCAACAGTTCACGAAATACATATATTCAGGATTCATACCCTCAACTCCAAGATTAGAAGAGTTACTTACCTCGAACAAGCCGAATCCAAATGTCGAGCAAGTTAAACAATGCTCCAAAAATCCCATTACACGTGTATCAACTCCCGAACAACTCGAATCTACCACAATTAATTTGATTCAGTCCACACAATTTTTAGGAATTAACTCCATATCAAAATGCTAATATTTTCCACAAAATCCGAAATTACGCCCCAACAATTACCTGTGGGGCCCACATCTCAAAATCTGACGAAACTCACAAAATACGACAATCCATCCAATTACACGTTCAACCATACTAATTTCACTCAAATCCGACTCCAAATCGGTATTCAAACTTGAAATATTCGTTTTGTGACATTATAGAAATTTCCTTCTATTTCTCTTGAAGATTCAATAATCTTACACAAAAAATGAAGTTAATTCAAGAAATATAATCACAAGGGAGTTAAGAACACTTACCCAAGCTTGTGTTGAAATATTCCTCTCCAAAATAGCCCAAACCGAGCTCTAAAATCCGAAAATGGGTGAAAATAATGTTGAACCCTCGAATTTTAAAGGATTCTGCCCAGCTCTTTCCGCACCTGCGGACAAGATTTGCGCACCTGCGCCTCAACTTGTGCGAGCAAAACATCGCATTTGCGGACTTTACTAGCCTGCCCAGTTTCTGCTTCGCGCGCTTACGTCCGCATCTGCGCTCACGCAAGTGCGGAATGTTCCCTCGCACCTGCGACCAATGCCTCACAGCCCTCTGCCCGCATCTGCGCCCCTTCTTGCGCAGGTGCGATTCCGCACCTGCGAATTTCCTTCCGCACCTGTGCACCTCGCTTCAGCACCCCTGCTCGCACATGTGACTACTTTTCCGCAGGTGCGATTACACCAGAAGGCTTCAGTTCCAACAGTCTTTCAAATTAAAAACTCAATCCGTTAACCATCCGTAACGCACCCGAGCCCCTCGGGACCCTGTCAGAACATACCAACAAGTCCCATAACATAACTCGGACCTACTCCAGGCCTCAAATCATACCTCACAACATCGAAACGATGAATTTCACCTCTATTCAAAATCAACAAACTTGAACTTTCAAATTCTAAATCTTGTGCCGAAACACATCAAATCAATCCGGAATGACTTCAAATTTTGCACACAAGTCACATTTCACATTACAGACCTATTCTAATTTGCAGAATTGGATTCCGACCCCGATATTAAAGAGTGAACCACCTGGTCAAACTTCCCGAAAATTCATCTTTCGGCATTTCAAGCCTAATTCCACTACGGACATGCTCCTAAGCCCAATATAACCATACGGAGCTATTGGAATCATCAACACTCCATTCCGGGGTTGTTTACATATAAGTCGATATCCGGTCATTATTTTAACTTAAGCTTTAAACCTTGGAACTAAGTGTTTCAATTCATTCCAAAACCTCACCGGACCCGAACCAATTGCCTCGACAAGTCACACAACAATTGTAAAGCCCAATTTGAGTAGTAAATGGGGAAACGGGGTTGTAATACTCAAAATGACCGGCCGGGTCGTTACAGGTTTAATCAACGATGATAGAATAAAATCGTACGATAGAATAAGAAAGAAGTGATATTGTTCCAAAACTTCATAGCCTCTAAAAGATAAGTATAGACATCTCCGTACCGATCCTTTGGACTCTACTAAGCTTGCTCGTGACTCGTGAGACCTAAGTAACCTAGGGCTCTGATACCAACTGTCACGACCAGAAATTCTAACCTTCGGGATCGTGATGGCGCCTAACATTTCACTTGCTAGGCAAGCCAACATTATAATAATCTTAACTATTTTAAAACAATTAAATTAAACGAAAGTCAATTACTAAAATAAATTGCGGAATACCATAACTACCGAATCATCAAAATACATCCCCGAATCTGGTGTCACAAGTGCACGAGCTACTAGAATAATACAAATAAAGGTCTAAATAAAATTCAAGTTGTTTGAAAGATAGTACACAGCTAAGATAAGATAGAAGGGGACCAACTCCAAAATCTGCACAAGAAGTGCAGAGTGTAGTATGAGTATAACCGACCCCATGTACTCCGTAAGTGTCGATCCTAACCTCGACGAAGTAGTGACTAGGCTATGAAAAGACACGTAAACAACTTGTACAAGCATATACAAATATGAAGCAACAATAACACAATAGTTAACAATTTATAATTTGGGAGTGGACATGCGAGGGGGGGATGATATAATAATTTCAGCCGGAAAATTATCACTTCATAGCTAATTAATTCCTTAACAGTAAAATGAGCAACTGATAATATGAAAATGGTACGGCACCACCCTTCGTGTTTATACTCTCATTCCTCCCATAAACTGATAAATAAATAATAATAATTGGCACGGCATCAAACTTCGTGCTTTAACACTCTCTTGGCACGGCATCACCCTTCGTGATTTTACACTCACAAATGACACGGCAACACCCTTCGTGCTTTTACACTCTTCCTTACCATGATAATGATATTATAAATAATAAAAATGGCACGACATCACCCTTCGTGCTTTTACACTCTTCCTTACCATAAAAATAATAATATAGATTTGGAAGAGTATTTAAATGCGGAGATATACACTTATCAATCAATTCAATACCAGAATACCGACTCCACCTTCCATAATATTCAACAATAAATACATGAATAATAATTTCACGAATAATGATCAAATAATCAATAATAATTTTAAGCAGGAATATCTTAATTAAATAGGCAATTATTGACAATAAACAAGTTCCACCCGCATGCTTTGACTCAACCACAATGTATAAGTACTCGTCACCTCACATATACGTTGTACCCGCACATTAAATCACGTAGCAAATAGATAAATAAGTCCTACTCCCTCAAGTCAAGGTTAACCACGATACTTATCTCATTTTGCAACCAAATTCAAGAATCCAATAAACCTTTGCATCGCGAATTAGTATCTGACATCCTCAAATCTAATCATAAACAATTCAATATACTCAACACAAATCGTAGGAATTGATTCAATATGAATTTACTATTTTTCTGGATTAAAATCCGAAATACATTTTAAAAATTGACTGTGGGACCCACATCTCGAATCCTGGAAAACACACGAAATCCTAACACCCGTTCCGATACGTGTTCAACCATACAAAAATCACCGAATTCCGATATCGGATTGACCTTCAAATCCTAATTTTACATTTTTGGAGGACTATAAACATCTGATTTTTCTTCCATAAATTTAATGGATTCATGATGTAAATGAGTGTGGAATCATGATGTCATGACCCAAAATTTATTAAAGGTTGTGATGGCGCCGGATACCACTGTCAGGCAAGACAAAAATAAATACTTAATTTTGTTCTCATTTAAATATTTTTGAAATCATATTTCCTTCAATTAAATAGTAAAAGATTGAATTTACAGAGTAAATAATAATATTTTTAACAATTTTAATACATGAAAACCCATAATCACCCCAAAACCCGGTATCACAAGTGTATGAGCCTCAACTAGGAATGTAAAATAAAATACAACATATGTCCGGAATAAAAATTTGGACAGGATAAATATAAATACTCTGAAGGAGACTGTGCTGGCTGCAGATCATAATATAGAATGCAGCTCTCCTAAGTCCCCGCAATAACCACGCCTCTGCGCCCACAAGGTCACTGGACATATATGTACCTACACAAAAATGTACAGCAAGTGTAGTATGAGTACGTAAATCAATGCGTACCCAGTAAGTATCCCGTCTAACCTCGAAGAAGTAGTGACGAGGGGTCGACTCCGACACTTACTATGGGCTATAAATAAAATACCAATGATATAAGTAAGCACGAATTACGTAGAACGACTGTAAGCTTAATATCATGAAATAAGTAAACAATTATTTTGATAATAAGAAATCTCCAAATTTATTTTTCATCGTTTATCATTTTGTATATCAGGCCAATGAAGCAATATCAATTATCATAAATTCCAAAGCAACCAATTCAATATTGCGCAAATCATGCCGAGGTCGTACGCCTCGATCCAACATAAATATTTAAATTGTGCACTGCCGAGAGTCGAATGACGCGAACCATAGATGCATCTATCTGCTACCGAGGCGTTCGGCCCGCTCCACAAAAAAGAAAAACACATTAAACAACCAATTCAAGATTTATTAAGGGGCAAATATTCCAAGAATTTTAAATTCCCATTTAACGGTCAAGTAAATGAAGTTTAACCTTTTTACAATTCCTTTATCGAGTTTCTAAATGTTTTAAACAATTAAATTAACAAGTAGGGCGCAACATCGCAAGTACAACATGATATAGGTCCTAGACTACCCATACATAAGTATAATAGTAGCTACGCATGGACTCTCGTCACCTCGTGCGTACGTATCCCTCACAAATAGAAGCACATAATAATTTGATTCACTATGGGGTCAATTCCCTCTTACACGGTTAGAAAGGAGACTTACCTCGCTATGAAATTCCACAACCGGCTCCCAAGACCTTCCAACAATTCAAACCGATGCCCAACGCTCCAAAACTAGTCAATAGATGTGCAAACCCATAAATATATACTCTAATACTCATTATAATTCAATTTACAATAATTTCCAACTCCGTTCGAAAAGTCGATAAAATCACCCTCGGGCCTACGGGCCCGGATTCCGAAAACTTTCAAAGATAAACATTACCCATAACATCACGAACCCAAATATATAATTTATTCTCAATTACATGCCCAAATTCATGGTCAAAATCCAAAAATATCAATTTTTAGATTTTCTACCCAAACTCCAAATTTCCACTAATTTTCCATGAATTTCAATGTTAAAATATATATACAATCCAAGTATTTAACTTGCAATAGGTGGGAATCACTTACCTTGACATAGATGACGAAAATCTCCCTTCTAAGAACTCCAAAAATCGGCCAACCAAATGAAAAATGGAGAAAATAGCCAAATCCCGTTTTAAAAACTTCACTGCCCAGGTCCGCCCTTCTTCGCGATCGTGGAAAGACCATCGCGATCGCGAAGGCCAAAGAAACACTGCCTCCAAATTTCCTCTTCGCGTTCGCGTCATCCTGGTCGCGTTCGCGAATATTTGAGACCACCATCCTTCGCGTTCGCGTTCCACTAGCCACGTTCTCTAAGGCCAACTGCTCCCGGCCTTGCTCCCTCTTCCTTCTACGCGTTCGCGGCAGCTCTCCGGCGTTAGCGTAGGCTGCTCTAGACCCTCATCCGCGTTCGTGGCCCCCGTGCCACGTTCGCGATGAACAACCATCAACAGCCCAAAAATCCTACCCCTTCACGATCGCGGGACTCCCCTCGCGTTCGCGAAGGACAACATCAGAACCAGCAACAGCGGTAGCCAAAACAACCTGAATTGAACCGAAACCATCCTAAAACACACCCGATGCCCCAGGGAACTCATCCAGGTCGAACAAACCAGTCCCATAACATAACACGGACCTTCTCGAGGCCTCAAATAATATCAAACAACATCAAAATCATGAATCTCACCCCAATTCAAACTTAATAAACTTTAGAACTTCAAATTTCTACATTCGATGCTGAAACCCATCAAATCACGTCCGATTGACATCAAATTTTGCACACATGTCACATTCAACATTATGGGCCTACTCCAACTCCTAGAATCAGATTCCAACACGAATTTCAAAAATCCCACTCCCTATCAAACTTCTCATAAACCTTTGGAGTTCTAACTTCTGCCAAATGACCCCAAAATGACCTACGGACCTCCGAATCCACTTACGGACGCGCTCCCAATACCAGAATCACCATACGGAGCTAGTTCCAGACTCGGAATCCCAAACAGACATTGATAACATTGATATACACCTCAACCAAATTTTTATGAAGTTTCTTCCAAAATGCCAACTTCCACAATAGGCGTCAAAACGCTCTTGGGTCATCCAAAACCCGATCCGGACATATGCCCAAGTCCAAAATCATCATACGAACCTGTTGGAACCTTCAAATCCCGATTCCGAGGCCGTTTACTTAAAAATCACACATTAGTCAATTCTTCCAACTTAAAGCTTCCGAAATGAGAATTTTGTTTCTGAACCAACTCTGGATTTCCCGAAATTCAATTCTGACCACACGTACAAGTCATAATACCTGAAGTGAAGCTACTCAGGGCCTCAAACCACTGAACGATGCGCTAAAGCTCAAAACAACCAGTCAGGTCGTTACATTCTCTCCCACTTAAACATACGTTCGTCCTCGAACGTGCTAAGAACTGTTCTGGAGTTGTATGGAATCACCGTTTAACACCTCGTGCACCTACCCATGATACCACAACCCAGTTGAGAACATTAGCTTGAGCAAACCTGAAAATCCTCCCTTTTATCTAGTCAGATAAGCTTTAGAGCCAAATTCCAACATTTGAAATTCTCTACCAGGTCTGTTTCCAACATACGAACACCATATCCATCACTACACTATGTACCAATACATGATTGTATACTCAAACTTAATTCACACCATGCACCGCATTATTCAGAGGCCCATAATGACATCCCCTGACAACAATAGCCGAAATCCCTCGAATCTGATACCCACAACACACCTCATGAAGCATATAAGTCCCGTTTCAACTCTCGCAATTCTGCCATGACAGAAGAGATGTGTAGAAACTCATAACCACCTGTCGAATCACAATTCATGGAGTCTCTCCTCCTGAAAAGGACCATTACCTCATTATGAACTGAATAACAATATTTACTCTTTCATGAGCCTCATATAAATCTGATCGCACTGATCCGAGGTCCAATAATCGCGTCTCATCCAGTACAAGCTGCTCAGGAAATAAGTCCCCTTCAGACACTGCCAAAAGTCTCATATGATGCCACAATGTGCCAACAAGCTAAAAACTTGAATGTGATACATTAGGAAACGAACTCTGGAAAGCTCTACTCAACCCACGTAACTAATTTAAACAACCGAAGAGATGTTATAAACCTTCCTTAGGAAATGAGAAGCAAAACACACAATAATAGATATGGAAAAATGTACTCAATATCACACTGTTGCAGCATGCAACCAGACCCACACATGATACCGTTGCGGCGTGCAAGCCGATCCAACCATGATACCCATGGCGGCGTGCCATGAGATCCAAACAACATATCTGTGGCGGTATGCCACCTGATCCATCCATATACCCGTGGCAGCGTTCAACCCGATCCACACATGACAATAAATAGGGGAGTACCCATCAGGACGAAATGCCTATATCTACGAAATACTCGAATAACGACCACGAACACACCAAGTGCAAAATATAACTCTGGGGAGACGGATAGCGCCATATTCAACAATACCCAAGCACAACTAGGGTGCAATAAATGACCTGCATCTGGAGAGCCATCTCGCTCATATAACACCACAAAATACACAGGATCACAACACATGTGCGAATATTCAAGCCACCTCCCAAACCACCTTGCATAATATAGATCACCTGGAATAGCTGACGACAGAAATAAAATCCAAGGCCTGAAGACTCCTCCGTAAACAACGCTATGCTGAAATGAGCGCATCCAGTCCGATATAGAGCACACACTCACATTTAGATCCATCCACGGACCCCAAGCCGATTCTGATCGTACCATACTGGGCCAATAACCTTTCAAGGATCCACAATAACCCATTTTTTCCCATGACACAAAGGAACAACAATCGAATCCGAAACAACTTCCACAGCTCACAACCAAATGAATAGAGCACCTTTCAGGCCTAAACCCTCACCTTAACGATAGTACCATAATTTTCATACTTGGTTTCAATCTTTAATCAATCAAGTGACAACATGCCGCACCTATGCAATCTTCCCGGGGAATACGCTCCCATGACCTTCCGCACCAGGTAACAAAGTCTGCACATCCAAACCACCGCCCATACAATGCTGTAAAATGAATCGAGAATCCGCAAATCAGTACACAAAGCCTCTTACACGAGATACCGATCTCAAGTGATGCTAAAGACAATACCACCTTACTCTAAACATCTGAATCCTTTCCTGCTCATCTAAGCTCATAACATCCTTGTCTACACCGAACCGCAACCTTGATCCTCAACTTCCAATTTCCATGCCGCTCACTTCACCTAACATGCAAATACGCGAGAGGACAAGAATTTCATCAAAACTCCTGAACCACTAATAGGGTACATACTTCATCATATAGAAACCTTTCACTTAACTCATTCCAGGAGAACCATTGCAACACACTACTAAATTCCCATAACCATAGAAAATACAATTCTCAAGTAGTGGTCTAAACCACTATAACTCTCCTGGGACCCAACTACACATAACAGGCCAAAATACTTGAATGCCTCCAAATAAAAATCAATTACGGCGGCCGTCAATCCTCGCGCGCACCTCCACAAATCACATGCATAACTCAACACGCTGAAGGAACTGATCCTTGCCACCGTCATGCTAATTCAATCATTGCTAACCGATCCGACTTCTTCTAATTTACTCTAGACTTGCATTAGGAATAATAATAATAGCTCCATTTAAAACATAACGAACCCAAATTCGTACTCATCCTGAGCGACCTTATTTCACGAGGCCACGCTGTCTCCAAAACCCACGAACCATCTCATACCCTCCTTATGCGTATATTCGCATCTTCAACTGGTACACCCATTCTGAAAATCCCTCTATGAATCCGAAGTTATTTTCTCCCATTCATCCAATGTCACACCGCAGACCGAAGATAACGTAGAATACTCCAAGCCACTTTCCTAATCCGCTGCTAAAGCTCGATACTTAACCATACTACGAACTCAAAATCCTTAGGCACCACACTTTAACTTTTGAATCCACTTGGACCGTTGTTGAGAGACGCCCACTCTAACTTGTTCCCAATTATGATTAAACTACAAGGCCCTGCTAGCACATGAACACTCTCTCAAAGAAGCACCCGGCAGGATCACTTTCCTTGTATTTCACATCTACATGAAGCATAAACTCTAAGTCTTCCCAAATCCTGAACATGAATCAATAAGGCCAAATATAGCACATATTCCCCAAATTCTTTGCTCAAATTACCACTGATGTTCTCTTTCCTTAGTCGTAATAACCTAACAATATGCCGATAACCAGAAACCTCACAAGTAGATAGCCATGTAATCCAATCGTAGGCGGTGGGTCTCTCCCACTTAGCTTGAAGCTACCATTACATAACCTTGGAACCTACCAAGATTCCTTCTTCCTCACTGACATGACCTCGCGCAATCGACCCGCGAAATTCCTCGAAATCTTCTTGTTAACCATTTCATGGCCGCTCTTAATCACAAGCCACATGCACATATTCGATCTCTTCCTGAATAGTCAGTAGAAATTCTTCGTAGGAGCTTCGTCAACACCACGCAACCGCTAACCTGCCCACACAAGATAACCCACATGTGGAAACTCTATGCCGACATCATCCAATGTTGCTGCACTAGGTACAATTACTACAAAATTAGTAACCCATCTTGAGCCCGTGCTCATTCACCAGTTGTACAAGTCCGTTCACTCCTCATGGACATCAATTTAAGGTGCGACAATACATCCCAATCCAAAGTCCTGTTGTATCCTTCTTCATATCAAGCCACTCCTTTCTGTTGTATCCAACCTTCCTCCGTATAGCAGGCAATATTCCAAATTAAGCCCGTAGACCGAGTCACTGTCCACCATGAATCCAAAATCACTCTAAACTTTCTCAAGCCGTATAGTCATCCTACAACAGAACCCAAATATTACTCTACCACGAGGTGTGGTCAAACTCATTCCTTTAAGCCTGTATTCCAAAAACTTTCAAAGATAAACATTACCCATAGCATCACGAACTCAAATATATAATTTAATCTCAATTCCATGCCCAAATTCGTGGTCAAAATCCAAAAATACCAATTTCTACGTTTTCTACCAAAACCCCAAATTTCCACTAATTTTCCATGAATTTCAATGTTAAAATCTATATATAATCCAAGTATTTAATTTGCAACAGTTGGGAATCACATACCTTGACATAGATGACGAAAATCTCCCTTCCAAGAGCTCCAAAAATCACCTAACCAAATGAAAAATGGTGGAAAATGGCCAAATCCCGTCTTTAAAACTTCACTGCCCAGTTCCTCCCTTCTTTGCGATCGCGGAAAGACCATCACGATCGCGAATGCCAAAGAAACATTGCCTCCAAATTTCCTCTTCACGTTAGCGTCATCCTGGTCTCGTTCACGAACATTTGAGACCACTCCCTCTTCCTTCTACGCATTCGCGGCAGCTCTCCCGTGTTTGCGTAGGCTGTTCCAGACCCTCATCTGCGTTCGCAGCCCTCGTGTCGCGTTCGTGATGAACAACCTTTAGCAGCCCAAAAATCCTCCCCCTTTGCGATCGCAGGACTCCCTTCGCAAGACATAATCAGAACCAGCAACAACAGCATCCAAAACAGCCCGAATTGATCCGAAACCACCCTGAAAACCACTCAAGGCCCCCGGGACCCCGTCCAAGTCGTAAAAACGAGTCCCATAACATAACACGGACCTGTTCGAGGCCTCAAATAACATCAAACAACATTAAAATCATGAATCGCACCCCAATTCAAACTAAATGAACTTTAGAACTTCAAATTTCTACATTTGATGCCGAAACCCATTAAATCACGTCCGATTAACCTCAAATTTTGAACACAAGTTACATTCGACATTATGGACCTATTCCAACTCACGGAATCGGATTCCGACCCCGATATAAAATAGTACACTCCCGGTCAAACTTCTAATGTACCTTCAGAGTTCTAACTTTAGCCAAATGACCCCAAAATGACCTACGGACCTCCGAATTCACTTCCGGACGCGCTCCCAATACCAGAATCACAATACGGAGCTATTCCCCGACTCAAAATCCCAAACGGACATCGATAACATTGAAATATACCTCAACCCAAATTTTATGAAGATTCTTCTAAAATGCCATCTTCCACAATAGGCGCTGAAACGATCCCTGGTCATCCAAAACTCGATCCGGACATACGCCTAAGTCCAAAATGATCATACGAACCTGTTGGAATGTTCAAATCCAGATTCTGAGGTCGTTTACTTAAAAATCACACTTTAGTCAATTCTTCTCACTTAAAGCTTCTGAAATGAGAATTTTCTTTCTAAACCAACTCCGGATTTTTCGAAATTCAATTCCGACCACACGTTCAAGTTATAATACCTGAAATGAAGCTGCTAAGGGCCTCAAACAGCTGAACGATGCGCTGAAGCTCAAAATAACCGGTTGGGTCATTACACCTGAAATATAATCAATATAGGATAAGGAGCACTTACCTCAATATTTTCCCGTGAAAAATGCACAAAAAGCATCTCACCCGAGCTAAAAATAAAAAATGGTAGAAAATGGGTCGAAATCCCATTTACAGAACTTAAGTTTTGTTTTACCAGGTTTTTACCTTATGTGATCGCAGAAATTCCTTCGCGATCGCGTAGCACGTCTTTGCCTATTTCCATTTTACTCTTCGCGATTGCGGATAATTCTTTGCTATCGCGAAGCATATTTTGGCTGCCCAGATTTTTAACTCTATGCGATCGTGTAAATGGTCATGCGATCGCAGAGAGCATTTTCTCAACCTTACGCGATCGCGTACTGCCTTGTGAGATCACGTAGCACAAATGGCGTGCCCAGTTTCTGCCTTCAATCCTTCTACGCGAACGCGACTTGGCCCTCGTATTCGCGGTGCTTTGACTGCTGCCAATGTGCGATCACGGACCTCGCTATGTGATCGCATAGTACATATTTCATCCGTGACCATTTAGCCTTCCCGATCGCAGACATAGTAATGTGATCGCATAGAAGGAAACCAATAGCAGCAGGTTCAACAGTTTCATGGTTTCGAAACTCGTCCGAAACTCATCCGAGCCCCACGGGGTCCCTAACCATATATGCACACCAGTCCAAAAACTTCATACGAACTCGCTCGTGCAATCAAAACATCAAAATAACACCTAGAACTACGACTCAGACACCAAATCAATTGAAATTTTTAAGAAACTTTAGAATTTATATTTTAACAACCGGACGTCCGAATCACGTCAAACCAACTCCGTTTCTCACAAAATTTGGCAGACAAGATATAAATATAGTAATGGAGCTATACCGGGTTTTTGAACCAAAATACGTACCCGGTATATAAAAAGTCAAACATTAGCCAAATCTCTTAAGTCATTACACCTTTAAACTTAAAAATTTCGACAACATGCGATAACTCGAGCTAGGGACCTCGAAATTTGATTCTGGGCATATGCCCAAGTCCCAAATTACGATACGGACCTACCGGAACTGTCAAAACATTGATTCAGGTTTGTTTGCTCAAAATATTGATCAAAGTCAACTCAATTGAGTTTTAAAGCTCTATTTCACATTTTAATCAAATTTTCACATAAAACATTTTCGAAAAAATTTACGGACTACGCACGCAAGTCGACGAACGATGAATAGTTCTATTTGAGGTTTCAGAACACAGAAATAATTATTAAATTTAAAGATGACCCTAATATATATATATATATATATATATATATATATATATATATATATATATATATTAGGTTATATGATTCTATCATTAATCATATAATTAGACCTTAAATTAATTTATAATTCTATAATAAGCTTATGAATTCAATTAGCTTATGATTCTATAATAAGTTCATAATTTATACCTTAAATAATTTATACGTTAAATAATTTTAATGCATTAATTTGAATTCTATTAAGAACCATAAGTTCTACGATTTATAATTCTATAATAAGCTTATGAATTCAATTAGCTTATGATTCTATAATAAGTTCATAATTTTTCCCTTAAATTAATTTTTACATTAAATAATTCAAATGCATTAATTTGAATTCTATTAAGAACTATAAGTTCATAATTTAAGTTAGTTCGTTATTTATAACTTAAGTTCATAATTTATACCATAAATTAATTTATACATTAAATAATTTAAGTGCATTAATTTGAATTCTATTAAGAACCATAAGTTCATAATTTAAGGTAGTTCATTATTTATACCTTAAGTTCATAATTTATACCTTAAATTATTTTATACAATAAATAATTTAAATGCATTAATTTGAGTTCTATTAAGAATCATAAGTTCATAATTTAAGGTAGTTGATTATTTATACCTTAAGTTCATAATTTATACCTTCAATTAATTTATACATTAAATAGTTTAAATACATTAATTTGAATTCTATTAAGAACCATAAGTTCATAATTTAAGGTAGTTCGTTATTTATATCTTAAGTTCATAATTTATACCTTAAATTAATTTATATATTAAATAATTTAAATGCTTTAATTTAACTACTATTAAGAACCATAAGTTCATAATTTAAGGTAGTTCATTATTTATACCTTAAGTTCATAATTTATACCTTAAATTAATTTATACATTAAATAATTTAAATGTATTAATTTGAATTCTATTAAGAACCATAAGTTCATAATTTAAAGTAGTTAATAATTTATACCTTAATTTTAAATCTAATGTAGTTCAAACAAAAAACCCCCAAAAAATTGTAATTTAGATAGTTCAATTCTAAATCTAAATCTAATGTAGTTCAAGAACCCTATTGCCACGCCCCAAACCTGAAGAGGTGTGGCCGACACCCGGTGCCATACTCGGCCCAAGCGTACCAATCTATAATTGTGAACTCTGGAGAGGTAACCCTCAACTTAGGCCGTTGAGGCCATATTTTGAATCGTCTAAAAATAACGCCTCTCTCATCCGTGGGGTAAACATACCCAAAAGCTGATATATATATAACTGTGTAGGCCGACGAACCCTCCATGGACATCTACTAATATACAAAATATATAGGACTCGTCTACAAGCCCCTAGAGATAACTGAACTGTACCAAGGTCGGGACATGGCCTCGACCTACCCATCAAATCTGTATATATAAAATGGAATCCATGGTCTAGACCTAGTAACTCCGAGGAAGTGGAGCTTACCAACCAAGATGATGTTTGGCTCTGCCTGCTGAGTGGGTCTGTCCAACTATCAATGAGGACCTGCAGGCATAAAATGCAGTGTCCCCGGCAAAAGGGACGTCAATACGAAATAATGTACCGAGTATGTACGGCAACAGAATAACTGAAAGCTAAAACTAAACTGATAATATAATAATTGAAAGTAACTGGGAGTCAAGGATAATCTAAAGATATTCTTACCTGCTGATACTGACTCAACTCTCTCAATATAGTAAGTAAAATAGTTGTCCGGCCTTATAAGGCTCGGTATGTGTAATTGCTCTACCGTAGTAGGTTCGCTCATAGGCTCTCGGCCATACTAGTCTCTGTATCTCGGCCATTCTGGGCTCACTCATAGGCGCTCGGCCACAGTAAGCTTAGTATATAACTCACCATCTAATCAGAGGTTGCCCAATAGGGGCCTACCCATCGATTATAGCTCAATGGTGGTGAAAATACTATAATACTGTATATATATAGACTCTCTGCTCTCTTGGCTGAAAGAAGACAAAACTAAGCTGAATATGAAGTCCCGATAAGGGAGAATGTTGTAACTTATGAGACAAGGAAAATGTACATAAATTCAGGAATATGAACTTCTCTTTATGTCTCGTTAACAAACACATGTAGTTACTGGATCATACCAAAATGAAGAAAAGGTTTAGCCTTAACATACCTTAACTCTGTTGAGTCCTTAATACCTTCCAAGCAATTCTTCAAAAAACTCAACTCAATCTACCATAACATAAGGAGATTCAAAATCAGTGCTGAGTAAAGGCTAAGTTCGCAACTTAAACTAGTAGCTCGTTTAAGTAAATTTGGGAAACATCTCCCCTGTAACAAGGCCCACCTCTAATATCATATACAAACAACACCAAGAACACAACAATAAAAACATGTATGCATAATTTTCCAACCTATCTCCATCACAATATATCACAAAATAGCCCACACACCCTAATCACTTCATACATAAAACGACAACAAAACTAGTATCAAAAAATGTTAAATAATGTAATGACGAATGACCGGCCCACCATTCCGTTATTATGTGGTGTTTCTCCACACCTTATATCCTCCAAAACTCCATTAAACATCAGCAAAATAGACATCCCAAAGCAACACAAAACAACCCACAAAACAGTCCACTATAAGTTGAATAACTCGAACTCACGGCTTCCGATCACCGTCCCGTGAGTTATAACTATTAGGAGACAAATTTATCAATCTTACTTGATATTTAAACCGTAAATACATAAATTAGACGTTTTATTAACTGTGAATTACCTTCCAAAACTCAAACTACAAAGAAGAAGAGAGGCAATATAGCGATACTTACGTCGTAGGGATCGTTCTAGTGTTATCGCTTCTTGATTTCGTACTCGAGATGTTAATATTCTTGGAAACCCTTGTGGAGGGGTTGAGGATAAGTTTAGGGTTCTTATTCTGGTCGTGGTATGTGGAAAAGTGAAGAAAGAGACGACATAAAGCCTATATATATCTATTTTTGAAAAGTCAAAGAGGTGCTAGCTTGGCACCCTATTATTGACTCTTCTTCAGGCACTTATATCTTTTTATCCGGATGTTGTATGAATTAACGGTTAAGAGAGTTAGAAACTATATTCCAAGACCTTCAATTTGGTATATAATATGTCCTAAAAAGACCTCATATAACACATGAAATGTATTGCTCGAAAAGCTTTAGTGACACACCTACTTGTCACCTATGCAGTCTGCGCAGTTTCACAAAACTGCAAATATCTATCTACTCCTATGTCGTATCGATAAACGGTTTAATGCGTTAGAAAATAGAATCGTAGATCTTAAATGTATATTGGTAGAAAAGCTCAGCTACATTTGACCTAATTTACAGCAGATTTATGAATATAACTTATGATGAGCTTTGCCAACTTTTGTTCCACGACTCGCTTGACTTCAAAACACAACACACGACTATCATAAGATAAAAATAACTCATAACATAACCTCCTTATCATTTTTAGCACCCTAGTCTCGCCCCAAAAGTACATGTTATAACATTCCCAACTTGTCGACTTTCGACGAAACTTATTTTCTTCAATTGATTTAGCATCTAAGCCTTCCAACCCTCTTGGTACTTGCAGTCCATGATCTTAAATATTTGTAACTTCCAAGTTAACATGATTAGCTTAATTTATGTACTTTCAAAGATGATCTCATTTCAGATCTTACATCAATTGACTTATGACGTACTCTCTCATACAAAACTGTGGGGCGTCACATCATTCCCCCCTTTGGAATATTCGTCCTCGAATGTTGACTGATGCGCTTATTAGTCTCATAGCCTATATCTCTTACGAATAATTTAGTACTGTCCTTGATATCTAAGAAGTTGGTTTGTGAATAAAGTCGAAGGCCAGGGCATTCCCGCCATTAGGCCTCATTCTCACACTACGACTTGTTGTTAGAATGCTTCCAATCTCGTAACTGTTGCGACCTTCTGTCATGCAGCCTGTACAGCTTTGTCCTTTTAATATGTATAAATCTAAGTCCTTTAATGCTTTCTCATTATTGTTCATCTTAAGTATGACAAACAAATCTCATCTCTTACTTTGAAATTTTTATCCAACTATTGTTGATTCACCTTAATGTTGATCTATAATCTACCACTGATAACTTGAAACTCTTATGTAATATATTGTCACTAGGGCTCACGTCTTATCGGGGAACATATGGAGTCATTTGCCTGATCCACTTAGGGTCAATACTATACTTCAATAACCGTATTTCATAGCATCCCAATGTGATTCATCTTATGGGGGGTATTCTAATCCCGTGCAATTCATGAAATACCTTTTCTCAAAATCATTACCCAATCAAAGGCCTAAATGTCATCCTCTTATCTATCACAATTACACCCTTATTCTACAACTAGGGAAGCATTCTATCTCTTCTAAATTCTCCTAGTCTTAAACTCCTCTGAGTTTACTCAGGCTATACTGAGCTTTTTATAACTTATGGAAACCATCAAATCTCTTGTTGTGATGGGTTTAATCCCGAGGACTTACCTATTCTCGTCACCTTCTCTCTCACCTTTCCTTATCCTTATTCCTGTTTACCTAAAACCTTGTCGCTTTATCGTACTTTAGCTTGAGACCTACATATATCTATTTATACTACTCGCAACCTTCCTTTAACTTGCTAGCACCATAGATTTCCTTATGTTATTCTGGATCCTCAAGTGAGACATCATGTCGTCTTTAACTCTTCTTTACTCTCTTAAATAGACCTCTCAGTACATGGAAACCATAGGTTGAAGATATGCTACTGAAGACACCAACATCATTTCTAGATACTATATCACGGAACTTCTAGCCCTCTATCTGAAGTTTGTACTATTTACAACCTTCTGTACTTGAGTATCTCGTACCTTCTTTACCTTTACCTTTCTTACCTCTAAATCTTGCATTGTATCTTCTATTTCTTTCATTACCTCCCTTACACATTGGTGGAATTCACATCCACAACTTGAAGTTCTATTATAATATTTGCACCTCTGGTGCATACCCAATATGGTGGGAGCTCCATACTGACTTCTTGTGAGGTTGGTACTCTTCTAACTGGCTTTATCGTAGAGCCGTTATAGAATATGGCTATTTTACTATCTCTTTTGTACCTCTGATATTTAGAGTGATTCTACAATTTTCTGAATCACGATTTCTATACTCATCGGGGTCTAATAATCTGACTCCTAATTCACTTAGCTGATGTAACTCTTTAGTTTCCTCTTCTATCTCAGCCTGTTAGTAGGCTTACTTTATCTTCTGATCTGCAACTCAGAGTGTTAGTTATTACTTTAGCCCCTTGTGGACGCTATTTAACATCAATGATATAACCTTCTAGCAATTCAAGCTTTTGTCTTTAACGTGGACTCAATTCTTTCTTTTAACTTATGCTGGAGTTTCCTATAGCTGTATCATTGTCAACATATATGTTGCATGGATAACAAATCTAAAATCTTATGTGTGTTCATAACGTAACTAACTCTGGGTAATAGATCGAATAATTCCTTTCGTGCCTTCTCAACTTTCGTTAAAAGCAAGCAATTACCTTTCTTGGTCGTTCTGCCACTAGTTGCATAAATACTTGGCTTTTCTTAGTACCCACATATATCGGAATTTTATGCAACTCATATGATCTCGAATATTACTTTGGATTTTACTTCTCGTTCCTTAGTTACGACGGGTGCCACTTTGTTATGGAGAGCATACAATGTCGTAGTGAGATTGGTGTTAGAAGATAATTTTTTCTTTAGGTTACTATGATTAGTTTCCTCAGCTAGTTTTTCATTGTCGAACTTAGGGAAGATAATTTCTTCTTTAGGTCACTTTGTTATGAAGCCTACTTCCTTATTTCCTCAGCTAGTTTTTCATTGTCGAACTTAGGGAAGACTCTCTGACTCTTGTAATACTGTGAGCTTATCCCATCCTATACCTGACAGAATTTTTGATGTTCTTACTCACCTATAAATATCCTTAGTTACATACCTTCGTGCCCTTGTTCTCGTAGGATTAGTTCTGAACTCAATTTTTTTTGTCTCCCCCGTGTCACTCTCTTTTATTTCCGTAACACTTTTATGAAAACTATAACTACCTCAACTCCTATCTGAATATTTCTCAAGGATTACGATGTCGTATTTGCGAGACTGAATTCCCTATGTTGGGGTTCACTAGGTTTATCTTGCACAATCTACTGATTTATCCGTATCCTCTTGTCTAGCCATAACTATGCTCTTCCTGAATAAACTATTAACTACTCGTTGGTCCATTCTCATATCTATATTCTATATAATCTGTCTTGGGTTGTTTTCTTTGTTTTAACTTACCTCTCACACTAGCTCCTTATGTATCAAGTGTTCATGTGCACTTAGTTAACAATAACTTCCTAGGAGGGAACCCTTACTGCCTCTCCCGACATCGTGCTTGAATAATGTTTTGGAGTCGTAACACATCTATAGGATCTGAATAAATGTAATCACATTCCTTTCCCCTTTTTACCACATTTTTATTTACTATTCCATAATTAATTGAACTACATAACTACGACTTACTACCATATAACACAGTCTTCCCCCCTTTAGGGGAGTACTAGCATTTAATGCTATGAAGATTTGCCTATATATAGTTTACCTCTTCATCTTTGGCATTTTTTCACAATTTCACTGACTCTTACATGCCTTGCGGTAACCCTTCTATACCAGGGATAACTAAATTTCTTACGCACAAGGGTGACACCTAGTATAACTGGCACACTTAGTCCTTTAAGCATAACTCTGCTCACATTGCTTGCTTTAGGGAAGCGTCTTCCTGAATGACCTTTAAAGGTTATTCTTCCGTTGTCCATTCTATTTTTGTCGGAACATGGTCTCTGAAGATCTCACGATGTCGACTATTACCAAATCCTCCAATCCCTAATTCAAGTTTGATTAATCTTTTTTACTAGCCTATGTTGATTTCTATTAATTCAGGGGGGGCTAACTTAGTCTTATGGTAATTATGTTGGAGTCGCTAACTTATTTTATTGAAATAAGGATATGACTTCATGGTTTATACTCTTTTATTGCATCAAGGCCTGTCACCTCTTGTATTTTCCTTCATTTGACCATAGACTCTGTCTTCCTACCATATTTTGATTTACCGTTATCACTCATTTATCATATCTTACTCATAATGCTTCATTTACTCTCTTCTTATTCTCCTGCTAATATTTTTGTCTATCACATTATTCTGAAAATCTCAACAAAATATTGTTTCACTTTTTTAGCTCCCCTGGCTCAATCCACCATTCTGGGTTACTCTAACCTAAGTTGGATCCTAATATTCCATCCTCCCTTAAACTATATATGTTAGCTCCTATAGAGAATAACTGAGATGGGTGTGGCCAATTGTACGTACCTCTATTTCTATTGAAGGTAACTTAGAAGCCTTATATTTATCTGCCTGAATTGAAAATTTGGATAATCTTCATTAATTGGGTATCTCGTACCGTTCTTCACCTTGCTTCTGTTATCTGTTGAAAATTATACTTTTACCTTATAATACTCCCATGGCCTGCTATTCGCGGGGTATATTACATATTCCCGTCTTAGTGTCTTAAGTAGGGAATACGCACATCTGGTATGCACGATTTGATAGGGCCTCAAACTGGGACACATTGTCAAGAATCCTCTCTCTACTAGTGCCCTAACCTACTATTGTATTAGCCCTCTGGCTAGCTGTAATTTTTCAAATTGCAAGCATCTCTATAATTAGCAAACATAAGTATTGGCTCGAACTCTTATGACTCAGCTCTATAGCACGATGTGGATTTGAAAAAAAGGGTAACATACTCCTAAATTCCTTGTAGTTTCCTGTTTATATAATGTGGTGCACAACACATTTATAAACAAGGCTCTACTAGACACAGCATATAGACTCCCTAGGACAGAACTGCTCGGATACCAAATTTGTTACGCCCCAAACCTGAAGAGGTGTGGCCGACACCCGGTGCCATACTCGGCCCAAGCGTACCACTCTGTATCTGTGAACTCTGGAGGGGTAACCCTCAACTTAGGCCGTTGAGGACATATTTTGAATCGTCTGAAAATAACGCGTCTCTAATACGTGGGGTAAACATACCCAAAAGCTGATATATATAATATTGTAGGCGGACGAACCCTCCATGGACATCTACTATTATACAAAATATATAGGACTCATCTACAAGCCTCTAGAGATAACTGAACTGTACCATGGTTGGGACAGGGCCTCGACCTACCCATCAAATCTATATATATATATATATAATGGACTCCAGGGTCTAGACCAGGTAACTCTGGGGAAGTGGAGCTTACTAACCAAGCTGATGTTTGGCTCTGTCTGCTGGGAGGGTCTGTCCAACTGTCAATGAGGACCTGCAGGCATGAAATGCGGTGTCCCCGGCTAAAGGGACGTTAGTACGAAATAATGTACTGAGTATGTAAGGCAACATAATAACTGAAAGCTAAAACTGAAATGATAATATAAAAACTGAAAATAACTGGGAGTTAAGGATAATTTGAATACATGCTTACCTGCTGATACTGACTCAACTCTCTCAATATAGTAAGTAAAATAGTTGTCCGGCCTTATAAGGCTCGGTATGTATAACTGCTCTATCGTAGTAGGCTCGCTCATAAGCTCTCGGCCATACTAGGCTCTGTATCTCAGCCATTCTGGGCTCGCTCATAGGCGCTCATCCACAGTAGGCTTGGTATATAACTCACCATCTGATCAGAGGTTGCCCAATAGTGGCCTACCCATCAATTATAGCTCGATGGTGGTGAAAATACTGTAATAATATATATATATATATATATATATATATATATATATATATATATAGACTCTCTGCTCTCTTGGCTTAAAGAAGACACAACTAAACTGAATATGAAGTCCCGATAAGGGAGAATGTTGTAACTTATGAGACTAGGAAAATGTACATAAATTCAGGAATATGAACTTCTCTTTATGTCTCGTTATCAAACACATGTAGTTACTAGCTCATGCCAAAATGAAGGAAAGGTTTAGCCTTAACATACCTTAACTCTTTTGATTCCCTAATACCTTCCAAGCAATTCTTCAAACAACTCAACTCAATCTATTACAACATAAGGAGATTCAAAATCAGTGCTGAGTAAAGGCTAAGTTCGCAACTTAAACTAATAGCTCGTTTACGTAAATTTGGGTAGTATCTCCCTTGTAACAAGGCCCTCCTCTAATATCATATACAAAAAACACCAAGAAAACAACAATAAAAACATGTATGCATAATTTTCCAACCTATCTCCATCACAATATATCACAAAACAGCCCACACACCCTAATCACTTCATACATAAAACGACAACAAAACTAGTGTCAAAAAATGTAAAATAATGTAATGACGAATGACCAGCCCACCATTCCGTTATTATGTGATGTTTCTCTACACCTTATATCCTCCAAAACTCCATTAAACATCAGAAAAATAGACATCCCAAAGCAACACAAAACAGCCCACAAAACAGTCCACTACAAGTCGAATAACTCGAACTCACGACTTCCGATCACCGTCCCGTGAGTTATAACTATTAGGATGCAAATTTATCAACCTTAATTGATATTTAAACCTTAAATACATAAATTAGATGTTTTTTTAACTATGAATAACCTTCCAAAACTCAAAATACAAAGAAAAGGAGAGGCGATATAGCGATACTTACGTCGTAGGGAACGTTCTAGTGTTTTCGCTTCTTGATTTCATACCAGGGATGTTAATATTCTTGGAAACCCTTGTGGAGGGATTGAGGATAAGTTTAGGGTTCTTATTCTGGTCGTGGTATGTGGAAAAGTGAAGAAAGAGACGACATAAGGCCTATATATATATATCTATTTTTGAAAAGTCAAAGAGGTGCTAGCTTGGCACCCTATTATTGAGTCTTCTTCAGGAGTTTATATCTTTTTATCCGGATGTTGTATGAATGAATGGTTAAGAGATTTAGAAACTACATTCCAAGATCTTAAATTTGGTATATAATATGTCCGCAAAAGACCTCATATAACACACGAAATATATTACTCAAAAAGCTTTAGTGACACACCTACTTGTCACCTATGCAGTCTGCGCAATCTCACGAAACTGCAAATATCTCTCTACTCTTATGTCTTATCGATGAACGGTTTAATGAGTTAGAAAATAGACTCGTAGATCTTAAATTTGGTAGGTACATCATCCCCTAATTCCAAGTATATTTGGAGAAAAGCTCAGCTACATTTGACCTAATCTTCAATAGATTTATGAATGTAACTTGTGATGATCTTTGCCAATTTTTGTTCCACAACTAGCTTGACTTCAAAACATAATACACGACTATCACAAGACAAATATAACTCATAAAATACCCTCCTTATTATTTTGAGCACCCAGTCTCACCCCAAAAGTACATGTTATAACATTCCCAACTTGTCGACTTTCGACGAAACTTATTTTCTTCAATTGGTTTAGCATCTAAGCCTTCCAACCCTCTTGGTACTTGAAGTCCATGATCTTAAATATATGTAACCTCCAAGTTAACATTATTAGCTTAATTTATGTACTTTCAAAGATGATCTCATTTCAACGTACTCTCACATACGAAACTATCGGGTGTAACACCTATTTAGTCACAGAAATTCTAAGTAGACTAAAACCCTAAAAGAATTGCATAAAATTATATTCCGAAAATTAAAATTTAAAAAGATAATAAGGTAGATTACTAACCTTGAACAACAATGGCAGTGGTGGTGCCGCCGAAGAGTTAAAATGGTAGTGGTGGTGGTGCCGGCGCAGCAGTGGTGGTATATATATTTGATATCTATATTTGATACCGACCAACTCTTACTTGATATATATATATATATATATATATATATATATATATATATATATATATATACCCGGTCGGTCATTTTGAATATTATAACCCCGTTCCCCCATTTACTGCTCAATTTATGTCTTACAATTGATTTATGACTTATCGGGTTAGTTGGTTTGGGTCCGGAAGGAAGTCAGAGAGAAATGAGACACTTAGTCTCATAATTGAAAATTTAAGTTAGAAAAGTGGACTGGATATGGACTATGTGTAAACGATCTCGGATTTGAATTTTGATGATTCCAATAGCTCCGTATGGTGATTTTGGGCTTAGGAGCGTGTCCGAAATATTATTTGGAACTCCGTAGAGGAATTAGGCTTGAAATGGCGAAAGTTTAATTTTTTGAGAAGTTTGACCGGGGGGTTGACTTTTTGATATCGGGGTTGGAATACGATTCTGAAAATTGGAATACCTCTGTTATGACATTTATGACTTGTGTGCAAAATTTGAGGTCAATCGGACGTGATTTGATAGGTTCCAGAGTCGTTTGTAGAAATTAGAAATTTCAAAGTTCATTAGACTTGAATTGGGGTGTAATTCATGATTTTAGCATTGTTTGAGGTGATTTGAGGGTTCGACTAAGTCCGTATGATGTTTTAGGACTTGTTGGTATACTTGGTCGAGGTCCCGAGGGGATCGGGTGAGTTTTGGATGGTTAACGGATCAAAAATTTGGACTTGAATATCTGCTGGAATTTTCTGATATCTGATAATGTTTTCCTTCTACGCGATCACGTAGGCTTATTTGGTCAGTGGGGGTTTTTCGTTCTACGCGATCGCATGGGGATATCTGCGATCGCGTAGGGTTAATGTGAGATAGTGGCATTTTGTGCTTTGCGAACGCGTGAAGCGGGATGCGATCGCGTAGCTCTGGAATTTTGTGACTCGCGAACGTGTGACGAAGGTCGCGTTCGCGTAGAGTAAGTGGAGCGGAGTAGAAGTCACGCGTTTTGTGCTTCACGATTGCGTGGACTACTCCAAGATCGCGTATGTCTGTGATGTTGTGCATCGCGATCGCGTGGGAAAGTCTGCGATCGCGTAGAGTAAAATCTGGGCGATGGAAAATTGTTTTTCGCGATCGCGTAGAGAAAATATCTGGGCAGAGAGTTTAAGTTCTGAATCTGATTTTTAGTTTTTGACGATTTGGAGCTCGGATTGAGGTGATATTTGGGTGATTTTCAGAGGAAACAATGGGGTAAGTGTTCTTAACTCAATATTGGTTAAATTACCCGAATCCATGGTTGTTTTTATCATTTAACTGGTAAATTGAGTAGGAAAAATTTGAAAACCCTCTTGGTTTAAATTGAAGATTTGAGGGTTGAGTTGGGGTCGAATTTTGGTAAAATTGGTATGGTTAGACTCGTGGTTGAATGGTCTCCATATTTTGTAACTTTTGTCAAGTTCCAAGACTTGGGCCCCACGGGCGATTTTTGTGCTAATTTTTGGATTTTTATGGAAAATTATTATTTTTTACGGAATTAATTCCAATGAATTTTATTGACTGAAACGAATTATATATGACCAGATTCGAGGTGTTTGGAGACCAATTCACAAGGAAAGCATTGCAGAATAAGAATTTCACGGCTTGAAGTAAGTAACAGTTTTAAATGTGGTGCTGAGGGTATGAAACCCCGTATTTTTGTATCATGCGATTATTTTAGAGGTGACGCACATGCTAGGTGACGGGCGTGTGGGCGTGCACCGAGAGGATTGTGACTTGGTCCGTCCCGAAAAACTGTAAAGTTAAATAATTTGTTGTTAGCTATATGCTCTCTATGTGTTGATAAAATTTGACTGTAAATCATGTAAGAAATCATGCTTAGGCTATGTGATAGTACTGTTGGGACCCACAGAGGTCGCGTACATGTTGAATTACCTACTAAATGCTATATGTACTCAGTCTCAGTTTTTACTTGCACATTTTATCTCAGTCTCTGTTATTATTATTGCTACATCATATCATTGTTGTTTGGGCTGATTTCATGATTATTGAGAGCCCGAGAGACTGGAGAGATTTATGACTGAGTGAGGCCGAGGGCCTGATTGTTAGATATTGATACTATAGCACATGAGTTATCCGTGCAGCACGTGAGTTGGACATGGAGATCCTTATATTATACTATAGCACGTGAGTTGGCCATGCAGATCCTTATATTATGCTATAGCACGTGAGTTAGCCGTGCAACACGTGAGTTGGCCGTGCGGATCCAGATATTTATATTATGGCACGTGAGTTGTCTGTGCAGATTATAGCGCTTGGGCTGTAGGAGCCCCTCCGGAGTCTGTACACCCCCAGTGAGCGCGGGTACCCATTGAGAGTGAGTGATGAGGGCTGAGAGCCCAGGGAGTGATGAGGGCTGGGAGCCCAGGGAGTGATTGTTGTCCTGAGAGGTTGTACTTGATTTTCATTTGTTCTTGCATTTAGTTGCTATCTTTCATTGTCGTGAAATCTCAGAAAGATTGTTGATATACGGATTACATGAACAAGAACTGTATAAAAATTGATTTGACATTAAACTTCTAGATTTAATAGCATGTCTATTCTTTGCTAGGATTACTAGAAATGAACCATAACTGTGTAGCTCGTTACTATCTTCAGTTCCTTATTTATTATTGTTACTTGCTGAGTTGGTTGTACTCATACTACACCCTGCACTTCGTGTGCATATCCAGGTGTTCCCGGACATGGCAGGTGTTGATCCTTTCGCGCGGTTGAATTTTGGGAGATTTTGAGGTAGCTGCAGTATTCCGCGGACCTTGTCTTTCCTTCTCTATCTCTTTGTTCATTGTATTTGGTCTCAGACTATTATAGACTATATTTTCTAGACTTGTATTCATATTAGATGCTCATGTAC